>NW_008330777.1:2103957-2108872 GCF_000622305.1 Nannospalax galili
CTGAACCATCTCACTGACCCCAGGTTATCCCCCCCAGTATAAACAACAGATTATGAAGAAACTTTTACTTCTGAGAAATTAGTTTGTGTTATGACATGACAGCATTAAGAAGATAAAGCATGTTAGAGAATTGTGTCTCCAATATGAACCTTCAAGTTCTCATGTTCTGCAGGAAAGCAATGATAGATTAGCCATTTAGGGACACATGCAGCTGACACTTGTTAAAGAAGTTTCAAGCCCAGCCTATCTTGACATTTCAACTGAAAGTTATTTTCTCCAATATTTGTTTCTATGTTACATGACTCTTCACACTTTTTTAAAAAATATTCTGTTTATTATTTTTATGTGTATGTGTGTATTGCCTGCATGTAAGTAAGTGCACCCGTGTCGTGCAATGCCCGTGGAGGACAGAAGAGGTTGTTGGAGCCACTGGAACTGGAGTTATGGACAGTTGTTAATTTCCATGTGGGTGCTGGGATTTGAACCCGGGTCTTCTTCAAGAACAGCCAGTGTTCTTAACAGCTGAACCAGCTTTCCAGCCCCCATATTTCTTTCTTTCATCTTAAGTTGAATATACTGTTGACTCTATTTTTCTAAGTATACATCTAGAAAAGTCTTGTGAAAGTCTCTAAAATCTTTAAGCAAAGATTTAAATGTCCAAAAGATTTTATAAAAACCTTTAATTGGTGCTTAAATTCAAGCAGTTGTCTTTCTTGCAGGTAGGCTGGGCTCCAGAAAACTCATCTACTCTACCCTCAGGAGTCCTGGAGCTTCTCTCTCGCTCTCTCTGATATTTGTATGTTTTCCTTCAATTAACTTCCTCTTTTAAGGAAAACTGTACATGAGATACTGCTTGTATAAAATACCATCTTATTTCTAGAGCTGAAAAGAAAGTCTTGGTTTAAATTCTAGCTCTTGCTTTTGAACTTGCAAGCTAATAGTAGACAGAGTTCAGCCCTTAAATCCAGCAGATTGTCAAGTTCACCCTGTTATTACCCTTCCTTTCATTGTAGAATGTTTACAAGAAAACTTCATAGAATGTTCTAGTTTTCTCTGCCTTTTGACCGGCAAAGATCACTTTCAGTATTCTATAAATCTTGCCTCTAGGTACTAAACCACATTGATTTAGGAAAGGGTTTTAGAGAGTCACAGGATTTGAAGGATCCATTCCATCTTGCTTTTCTGAAGTGATATATATTACTGTGCTGAAAGAGTCTTTCCTGTTCTAAAGATAATTAACAGGGGGCTGGAAAGATGGCTCAGCAGTTAAGAGCACTGACTGATCTTGTGGAAGACTGGGTTTGGGTCCCAGCAACCACATGGTGACTAACAAATAATCTGTAACTCCAGATCCAGGGGATCAGATGCCCTCTTCTGACCTCCAAGGGCATTGCACAACTGCGGTGCAATTACATACAAGCAGGCAAAATACCCATACACTAAAAATAAATAAAAATCAAAATTATATTTAAAAAAAGAGATACTTAACAGAAGATTTTTTTTCAAAGTGTACCCCAGACACAATGTATAGCAAAGTGAAGCCCTAGGATCAGTTGGATCTGGGTCCTAAGAGCTCTTTAGAAATGCAGATTCTCTGACCCCAGGATGGGGGATAGAATGCAGGCTGAGTAAACCTTCTAGATGATTCTTAACTTCTAAAGTTTGGGAAGCATTGTGCTGTGCAAAAACAACAACTGTACATAGTGGATGGTTAAGAGTGTAGATTGTGGAGTCTGCCTAAGACTGCCTAAGTTCAAATATGTGTAGCAGTCGTAGCAAGCAATGTGAATTTGGGTAAGTTACCCTTCTGGCTTGAGTTTTCAATCATCTAGAAAGGTCAGATTATAAGAGTACCCACATTCATAGAGTTCATCTTGATACTGAGTACATACAAAACATTGACAATCACACTTGGTACACAGTAAGTACCAATATATGTTAGCTGTAGAATTTGGAGCTTCTGTGAACATATCTGACAACATTTCTGTGACCATAAATGTTTGTAGGTCATTTCAAGTCAGTCCAAAGCTTTATGATAGATGTAAAGAAATCAGAAGACTTCTTAAAAATTTGAACTTATTATGTGACAATTTTACACATTATATAGTGCATTCTGATTAGTCTTACTGCCCCTCAATAGTCTATCTTCCTCCACCCCTGTTAACCTGCCCCTCTTCTCTACAAGTCCCTTTCCAACATTCTTATTTTTTTGTTTTGTTTTGCTGCCCAACTGAGTTGAACCAGGGCCATCTATATGAATATGGGTGTGGAACTAGCCGTTGGAGAATGGTAGGAAGACTCATTAGTGATTATACAACTGAAGAGAATGATTCTCCTCCCCCAGGCAATAGTTAGTTCCACAGGGAAGGACAGGGTCCCATGAGCTCCTCCTGTATTCATGACTGACTGTTGACAGGCCAGTCTTGTGCAGGCCCAGTGCAGGCAGCCAGAACTGCTGTGATTTCATGATTGCAATGTTTGTGTCATGCCCAGAAGATAGTATTTCACAGCCCTCCCCCCCATATAGCTCTTTACATTCTTTCTGTCCCCTTTTCTCCAACATTCCTTCACTGAGCCTAGAGGGGATGACAGAGATGTCAGAGGACTTTCTGAAGTCCAAGCAATGTTTTGTCTATCCAGGAACAGCTTTGTGTCAGCATATCTTAAAATCCATATGGATTTGAAAGCAATATAATAAAGGAATATAAAAAAAAGTATGTTGCAGGCATTGCTCTGGGAGTCACAGTAAGTTTGAATAGAAACTCTGCGACATATTACCACGACTCTATTAACCTTATTTTTTTCTTCATGGAAAAGAGCTTTTTGGGTTTTAAAGAAAACTATAAATGTTTGCTTATCTTCTATATTACTAAGATTTTCTCCAGTGCATTCTAATTAAATCAGTCATAGCTTTCTTTTAGATCTATAATCTACTTTGGGTTAATTTTAGTGTTGGGAAGGTGTTTGGGCTATTGTTCATCTTTTTTTTTTTTTTCTAATGGGCATCTTGTTCTTTTAACACAGTTTTCCCAATTTATTGACAAGTATCTTCCCCCACTGAGTTCTAGCTGTACTTTCAGCTGATTGCATATGCTGCTCAACCTCTGAATCCTTTGTTCTGATCTTTTGCATACCTACCTTAATGCTACCTAGTCTTGGTTACCTTAGCACACAGAGAACTCTAACATTTAGTAGCATGACTTCTCTAATTTTGATCTTACTTTAACATGATTTTTGGCTAATTTATATGCTTACTATTTTCATACAAACTTTCCCCCAAACCTGTCATTTCTTTAACAAAATGTCCACTGCAACTTAATCAGGTTTGTTTTCAAACTGTAGAGCAATGTGGGGCAAATTGGTAGCTTATCAATATCTTTTTTCAAGACATAAAAATGACAGATATCTCCATTCATTTAGATCTTCTCAAATTATCTTAATAATAATTGTGTTTCTCAACATATCTCATGTATTTTACAATTTTTCTCCAAGTAGTTAATATTTGAAGCACTATATAAATGTAACTTACTTTTATCTTTTACTCATTTACAAATAGAACTGACTCATATTAATATTTATCCTTTCCTTCAACTCATTTATTTATTCAAGTATGTTTTTGTTCTTTTTAAGTTACTTTAGATTTTGCAATAAGAAATGATTATATGAAGATATTTTTATTTTAAAATATTTCCAATATGTAGTTTTTGTTTTGACTTATTAGGTTGGCTAGGACTTTTATTACATTGATAAATGAAATGAAAAATAACTATCATTGCTCTTTAGTGTTTTTTCCTTAAATTAAAATTTTTCATTTTTAAGCATGATGTTAGATTTAAATGCGTATTGATTGACTTTTTTTTCCTTATTGATTTATTGATTTCTTTACTTGATGGCCTGTGTCAAGTTAAGGAGATTCACTCCTGTTCCTACTGGGAACCCTGCAGTTGATTTTGTGAAATATTTTGTGGAAATAATTTTTCTGCAGCAATTGAGATAATCTTAAGAGTTTTCCCTTCTGTCCTCTAAATCTGGTCAATTTTACTAATTTCCCAATGCTAAACCAACTTGACCTTTTGACTAGTCCTGAAGCTTGTGGCTTGCCAAAATGATTCAATCAGATTCTTTTCAGTTGCCTTGATAACTGAAAAGGTAAATCTTCTCATTAAAAAAATTTTAAAGAAGAAAATCCAATCAAAATCAAGTAAAATTAAAAGTGACCAGAATAACTAATGTTTACAATAGTAATTCCAATGACATATATGTTGAATCCATTTCTGGGCTCTTTCATAAAGGAATCCTATAAAGATATGGGACCTGCATGGTATCTGGCACACAGAATCACAAATGATGGAAAAATGTCTTTCCTTGTTTTTTTATAAAACCAAGAGATCACATTTTATTTCCAATTTTCAAGTTTCCAGCTTCCCTGCTAGTCACCCTATTTGTAAACACTTGTAATATTTCAGGGACATGCACATCAAAGTGTATACCAATAACATGATACAGCGACCATCAAGCTTATGTAATAAAAATTATATTTTTATAATTGAACTTGAGCTAATTATTGCATGGAAAACATTTAAAAAATGGTTCATTTAAATTTTCTACAGAGCCAGGTATAGTAAATCATGCTGTAATCCCAGAATTCAAGAGGCTGAGCCAGGAAAGTTGCTATGAGTCTGAGGTAATTCTTGGCTATATAGTGAGTTCTAGAAAAACTCTGGGACAGAATGAAATCATGTCTACAGGAAAAAACAAGCAAGCAACTAGCTAACTAAATATAGTTATATTACTTACCTATGCACAATATAAAAACATAATGATTGATATAATGAATTTTTCTTAATACCGATGCTAGGTCTTACCCCAGCACCACACACACACACACACACACACACACACACACAGAGAGAGA
>NW_008330777.1:2110627-2125149 GCF_000622305.1 Nannospalax galili
TTTTAAGGTTCTTTGTTACACAGCAAGAGGTAACTAGAACATTTAGAATAGACATAAAGAGACTCCATGGATCCCACACTATATCATTCATAGATTCATTCATTCATTTTATTCCTAATGTTGTTAACCACCTATTATTTGTCAAGAACTAGCCAAAACACTCAGACTACAGTAGTGTGGATGGAGAAACAGTCACTGAGGTTATAAACATTACAGGCTTCTCGGAGTTCCTAGAGGAACAGAACTTGCATTGGAATTGGAGGCTTGTCCAGCACATATGAATACAAAAAGACACACTCACATACCCTCAAATACAGATACACACATACAGATACACATAGACAAGTAGACACACACTGAGACACACAGACACACTGATGCAGACACACACACAAAAGCACACGTAGCCCAGACTCTGAGGTTAATACACACACACACACACACACACACACACACACACACACACACAGAGAGAGAGAGAGAGAGAAGAGAGAGAGAGAGAGAGAGAGAGAGAGAGAGAGAGAGAGAGACTTATTTCTACTGAAGCCAGGTTGTGCTATACTCAGTTTCATGGCTTTCCCAAACCACGAGGCCAGGGAATAAGAGGGAATACATTACTTATAAAGAAGAGTCCCATAAAATAGTTGAAAATGCTACTATTTTCAAATATTTTCATTTGGAAAATAATCTAGGTCAGATTCAGAATTTTTACCTGCTCCAGCCCTGAATCATGCATAAATTCAATATTATCCCTAGTATAAAAACATAGATTTTAGTAGGGGGTTTTAATTTGGATAGAAGATTTAGGCAAATATTTACAATTCATCATATTGAGCATTCATATGTAGAATTATGAGGCAGTGAGGGACTTACGGAGCTTAGATGGGGTTACACATTTTAGCATGCATCTTTTCAATTATTATGTTTATTCTAATATGTATTATGGTATAATACTATTTATGTAAGTTAAAATATGTCAGTACCATATTTCCCACAGATACACTTAAAACACGTCAGTACCATATTTCCCACAGATACACTTAAGTAAATAAACATATGAATGGTGGTTTGGAGGGACATACATTAAATACACAAGAATGGTGCATATGTGGGGCGGGGAAGGATGGGATCAAGGATGGGTGATGAAGGGTAAAATGAATCAAAATAATGAAAGGACCTTTCATGGACCAATGGTGAAATAGTGTGCCAAGAACTGAGGAATATGGTCAGCTCAAGTCTGTGCACCTGAAGGAGTAAGTAAATAAATAGTAAATTAATTGAGTGCCCAGAGAGTGGGCCAGCTGGGTAGACCCCAAGATTTGGGCTTTTTCTCTATGAAATATCACCTTCTAAATTTAATAAAAGCCAAACAAAGTTCCACATGTATACACTGGATACTTAAGAAGGACTCCCAGCTCAGATTGAGCAGTTCCTCCAAAAGCAATTATGTTACAGGGGGACACTTCTTAACCTCATTGCCCCCATGATAGACTTCCAATTCCCAGTTCCAAATTTCCATGGTGGTCCAATTTCAGAAATACCATGCTTAAGTTTTGGGAAGGTAACTGAAACTTCAGACTTTAGAAGGAGATAGGGGTTCTCAAGTATCATTCCCTCCACACCTGGTGCTCAGAAGCTGGGCCAGGGGAGGACAATCTTATGAAATGGGAGTTAACCCTCTTGACACATACATGTGTAGAATTTAAGGTTCCGTTTCCCAAGTGCTCTACTTCCTGCTGCAGGCACATTTTAGATTTTGCCTCTCCTGTCCTCCGTGTGTGTGTGTGTGTGTGTGTGTGTGTGTGTGTGTGTCTTTCTCCACATACAAGCATCTACTCATGTATGTCTACCTGGCAAGTTTGCCTCAGGGTTTGCTACCCACACAAAATCACACCCACATTGTCTCACTCAACCGTATATCTCCACATGTAATCATACAGAGCTAGGAAACAAAGACACAGACACCGAACATCCAGAAAATATTTTGAAATACTTTTTGAATTTAAAAAAATGTTATTTGTAAAAATCATCTGTATGTAATAAAATATCTAAATGAAATTCTTTATCAGTCAACAGTATGTTATTTTATCATGCTAGCTTGCTAAAATTTTCCAGTCTAATCTTGGCATGTATGATTCTAGATGTGTATCATCATACCAAATTTATCAGTCACTGTTTTTCTATTCTCTCTGTTTATTGCATGTTCCAGCTACTGGTGCAGGTATGCAGGTTATTTTAAAACTTATCACTTAGAGAGCAGAGTTTAAAAATCCCAAGATGGTTCTCTCAATTATATTCTGAGATTTCTTAGATAAATATGAATTTTAGCAATGTGTTTTCTTTGGTATTGTTTTATTACACAAACACCATGCTTCTTTTTCCAAATTGTACCTTTCACCTTAAAATATAGTGTGTTTTCTGTTAACTCATCCCTGTCTGCCACCTCTGTTAAGTTTAAAACTTTTATAGTTTAACATAATTTACCATTTTAATTTGTGTGTGTGTGTGTGTGTGTGTGTGTGTGTGAGAGAGAGAGAGAGAGAGAGAGAGAAAGAAATGCATATGTGTGCATGCCTGTGTGTATGCACTGGCAAAGGTCAGAGAAGGTCTCCAGTTATTCCTTTCTATCACTCTCTGCTTTGTTCCTTTGAGACAGGGTCTCTCACTGAACCTAGAGGCAGGTTTGTTGATGCTCAACAAACCCCAGTGGTTCTCCTGACTCTGCCTCTCACAGGGCTGAGTTGACAGGTGCACAAACTTATGTTCGTCTTTTATAAGGGTGCTGCTGAGATTTGAATTCAAGTCTTCATTGTTGCACACCACTGAGCAATCTCTCCAGCCCCTTCTCATGAGAATGACTTTGGGGACACTATCTCCACATGATTATAATGTAAGCAAGTTTATAAAATAAATAAGCATACTAACCTTGTGTTCCCCTGGTAACCTAAAACTATAGCTCCAATCCCTCATGACCCTTTCTTGCTCTTGACCCAGAACAATGTACAAATATGTATATGTTTTGCCTATCAAACACTGTGAACAGCAAACATTTGTTGGAAGCAATGAGATAATTATCCTATTTGTGTTGCAAACAATAGGTGGTATTAAATTGGCGACATCTGTTTGTGGTTGCATATGCTGTTTTAGGTCAGTAGAGGCAGAAAAGAACAAAATCCTATTCTGATAAGGGTCTGTTTTTACTTCCACATTTCATACTAAATGAATAATTTTAGTAAAGAGAAGGGCTTTCCTGGAGAGCACAGTTCTGGGAGATATCTGATGGAACATGTTCTTAGCAGTCCTACATCAGTATGGATGCTAAGAGTCAGAGTATGATTATTCAGGCATCGCCATAATTACAGCATCACAGCCCCTAACTCCTTGTTTTACTTTGTATTCAGTTTTTGTTTATGTATGTCAATGTGTGTGTGTGTATGTGTGTGTGTGTGTGCTTATGCAGGCAAGAGGATGACATCAGTGTCACTCTTCAGGCACCATCTACCTGTATTTGTTGCTGTTATTTGATTTTATTTTTTTAAAGAAAGAGTCTATCACTGACATGGAGCTTATTAAGTAAGGTAGCCTAGCTGACTAGTGAGCCCAGGGATCTGCTTGTCTCTGCCTTCCCAGTGCTGAGATTATAAAAATATGCCACTGTGCTAGGCATTTTTACAAGCGTACAGGGGATCAAGTGCATGTCCTTATGCGTGCATGGCAAGCACTTTATAGACTAAGCCTCCTCCCCAGTCTTAAATTTTATTCATTTTAAAATCTCTTTCTTCATTTATCAGATTACAAATAATTTTCATCTAGTTAATTCTACCTTTTTCTGGATCAGCGAAGTTTTAGGATAGCTGATACAGAGATTATCAGAGACTCTGGTTTGAGACAAATGATTCATTTATTACTCAAGCAAAAAGCCTTACTCCCTATACTGGTTGTTTTATTTGCTTTGCTTTTTTGTGATTGGGGGGGGGGGTCTTACTCTATAGCCCAGATTTGCCTCGAGGTGAATAGATAGACCTAGCTGGCTTTACTCTATATAATCTTCTGACTTTATTGGGATTATAGATGTATTCAGCACACCCAGCCTTATTACCCATTTGATAGTCTTAATTTTAATCTTAGCATTCAGCATAATCCTAAAGGCTGACACTGATTTTGAGACCAAATTCCAGCTTTACAGCATGTTGAATTTCATTTCCTTTCTTTCTTTTTTAAAAAATATTTTATTTATTATTTTTATTTTATGTGTATTAGTGTATTGCCTGCATGTATGTGCACCCATGTCCTGCAATGCCATGGGGATCAGAAGAGGGCGTCGGATTCCCCTGGAACTGGAGTTAAGGGTGGTTCATAGCCTCCATGTGGGTGCTGGGAATCGATTCTGGGTCCTCTGCAAGAGCAGTTAGTGCTCTTAACTGCTGAGCCATCTCTCCTATAATCCCAACTGGTATGTAGATATGGACCACCAAGTGTGACACGTGATGAAGTGTTCTAAATCAATCAATCCATCCCTCCCTCCCTGCCTCCCTCCCTCCTTCCTTCCCTCCCTCTCTCCTTTTGTTTCCCTCTTTCCTTCCTTTCTTTCTCCCTTCCTTTCTTTTGAGATAGGCTGTCCTGTAATTTAGGCTGGCCTGGAAATAGCTGAGAGGATGACCTTGGACCCTGAATCCCTGAATGTTTGATCCTTCTGCCTGTACTGCCAGAGTGCTGGATTATAGGCATATACTACCACACCCATTTTTATGCAGGGCTGAGGATCCAACTATAACTAGGGCTTTACATATGCTAGACAGAAACTCTACTAACCGAGCTACATTCTCAGTCTCTATTTTTTTTTTTTTATAAAAAAGTATCTCCTAGGTATTCTTCAGTAATCTTCACCTTTCAGAATCTTTGTTCTCTGGGTGGATGTGGTATGTATTTGTAATTCTGAGTTCTTGTTCCACTTCAAATACTGAAATGTATTACAAAAGTCCATTTGATCTATAAATTATTTTTATCATTTTTTCTCCTAAAATATGTTTCACATTTCTTGGAATCTGCACAATGACACGCATTTGCATTTGGGGTTCAAGCATTCTTTCAGCAAAGCCAAGTGCTCTTTCTTATGACTCATTGGCACCACCCACAATGTTTATTTTCCTTGAACACCACAGCTACTGTTTTCCATAGTAAATTGATTTACATACTTATCGGGATGTCTTTTCCTTCCTCATCACATTTAGTTTCAATTCCTCTTGATTAGTTTAGCTAGCCTCCAGGCAAATGCATCCTCCAAGGGGAAAATAATATAGAGCTTGGAAGAGCTTAGAAAACAAGACGAAAATAGAGAAGACATTCCAGCAAAATGAAAGTGCAGAGGAAGAGACATAACTATGTGAATAGGGAATATTATACAGACTATCATGCTTTTATTTTGAAAGAAAACAATGAAAGTTTAGATAGAAATAGTAGGTATGGGCTGCAAAAATAGTCCTGCATTTCAAGCTGAAAAGTTTAGGTGTTATCTGGTAGACTTCTTTTTCTTTGACCCTATCTGAAGTTGCTCAAAATGATATTCTAGATAGAATGCTGGGAGAGTGGAATGTTGGACGCACACCAGGTAATAGAAAGCAATGCACAGGCTTATATGAAATTCTGGCCTGAAATTCTAGAGAAACGAAGTAAAAATTTAAATGATGATAAGGGAAATGAGTAAAAGAGAAATACTGTGGTAAGATTGTGAGACTACCCTCAGTCATCAGGAACTAGGTCTCAGGAACCAGGGAACACAGCATGTAAGAAAACTGTGAAGGACGCTTTGCTGTTATGTTTTCAGAAAAAATTGTTAGAAACCTGACTTCAACTCATTTAAGCACCAAAGAAGGCTGATTGATTGGGTTGTTCTTTGAATGATACTGGTATAACTCAGACTTTGACAGTTCTAGGAACTTCAAGAAAATCAACTGTGGTTTAGTTGAAACTGAAACTTTCTTTCAACTCTCCCCCTCCCCGCCTATCTTTGATTGCGTCTACTTTCTTGTATGTCTGACTGACTACCCTCATGTTAAAAACGGTGATTGCTGAGCACCTTGGAATCACATCACTACAGAATTTTAAGGGGAACCGAGAGCCGCCAGCTATGCAAAATATTGGAAAGGGCTTTGATTGGTCTGATTTGGTTCCTAAATCTATCCCTGAACTGTTCCTTGTGGATTGGAGACTGGAGAAAGTATAGTTAAGAATCTCTCTGAGTGGGAAGGTAGTTACATTAAAGGAAATGAAAGTTGAGGGAAACATTCTGAGCACATAGGAAAGAAACCACACAACACAGTTCAACTTAACACTTCCCAGTTTTATGATTCAAAAATGATTAAAACAGGGCCAGCAACATGGCTCAATGGTTTAAGGTGCTTGTCGCCAGCAAAATCTGATAACCTGAGTTAAATCATTGGGACCAACTTGGTGGAAGGAGAGAACTGCACCTTTCAAGTTGTTCTCTGACCTTGACATGTGTTCAGTGGCACCCCCATATCAATAAAATAAATACAGAAATGCAATATAATTAAAAAAATTTAAACCAGATAGCTGTACTGTACATAATCACTAATACATGATACACCAATCATCAGGTCACACCATTAGCAGTGATTAACAGCCAAATAAAAACTGACGGGATGACAATGAAGAAAACAATACAATGAGAACAAAATAACAACAAAATGTCAAATGTGTCCATACCAGCTGCCTCTTATAGCACACTTATGTCTCTAAACCAATTGGGGTATCATCAAAGACACAGTTTTTAAAAAATAATTAAGAGGCTGGAGAGATGTCTTAGTGGTTAAGAAGACTGGTTGTTCTTGCAGAAGAACCGTGTTCGAATCCCAGCACTTATAACTATCTGTAACTCCAGTTCCGGGGATCCAACAGCCTCTTCTATCCTCCACGGACATTGCACGACATGGGTGCACTTACCTACATGCAGGCAATACACACATACACATAAAATAAAAATAATAAATAAATTTTTTTTTAAAAGTTAAAAAAATAATTAATACCAATGTGGTGATGTGTCAAAGAAGAAAATTCAGGATGAGCAAAGGAAAAGTCTGATGTATCACCTTCCCACAGATACAAGCTGTAGCATCTACATTATCATCATTACTAATAAAGAGTGTTAGCTTATACTTGGGAGGCAGAGCCAGGCAGATCTCTGTGAATTTATGGCCAGCCTGGTCTACATAGTGTGTTCCAGGCTAGCTGGGGCTACAGGAAGACCCTGTGTCAAAAAGACAAAAAAAGAATAAAATGAAAAAAATAAAAGAATGTTTACTGTCCTCGATGATGTACTTTACTCTTTTGACTTCTATCGCAATTGTTCAGAGCTCAGGTGGAAAACTGATGCCTTAATTTTTTTGTGTTCTCTAGACCTAAATATATTTGAAGAAATTACATTTAATTCACTAATCACTTAATAGAAGGGACAATTCAAAGTTCATTGCTGCATGTTTGGAACAATCAAAAGAAATACTTATTTTTTCTACTTGAGCAGTCTATCATATACATGATTTAGTATGATAAGGCTTCACATGCATACACATATGTATACATACACATACTTGTACACATACATATTCTGTTTTGCTCATCTATGGTCTGACCCTAAACATGAAGCAGTCCGTCGTACATATATATTAGTATAATAAGGCTCAAGTAGAAAAATGTAGGTACTTCTGATATCTCTTGATTGTTCCAAACATACAGCAATGAACTTTGAATTGCCCCTTCTATTAAGTGATAAGTGAACTAAATGTAATTTCTTCAAATATATGAATATGTAGATGACACAGCTTGAATTTGTGGAAAGGTGAGGTGTTTAACATGGAACCAGATAATCTTATAAACCCAGCCACAGGTAGCCTTGGCCTGGAGCTGTGTCTTCATGTTTAGGGTCAAAACATAGATGAGTAAAAAAGAATGTGTGTGTGTGTGTGTGTGTGTGTGTGTGTGTGTGTGTGTGTGTGTACAGATGTGTGTGCATGTGGAACCTTCAGGTCAACATTGTATGTCTTCCTCAATCACTCTCCACTTTTTTTTTTTGAGACAGGGCCTCTGACTGGACCTGGACCCCATGGATTTGTCTAGAAGGCCTGGGCAATGAGCTCCAGGAATCCCCTGTCTCTGCCTCTCCAGTACTGAAATAACATATGTGCCAACATATCCTGTTTTTATTTGGGTGCTGGGATCCTGAGGCCAGTGTGACAAGAGCTTTATACTTTGAGGCATCTCCCTAGGCCCCAGAGTGTATTTTTATTGCACGTAATCAACTTCAGAGACAGAGAAGAGGAAGTGACTAAATTCCCTAGTTTTTCATTGTGAAATCGTTAGTTGAATTATTTGTCAATTTGGAGAAGTAAAAAATTGATAGCCTTGGTTGTTATCACAGTGGAATGTCATGTGAATCACTGATATTGAAAAACAACTTCCCTAGCCTTCTCTACAAAGAAAACATCATTATTTACCTGATTTTAGTTATACATTAAAATATAATTCATTCTATCTTATATTGAGAAGTGGATCCTTGAGATCATTTTGTTTTCATACTGATATTTTTTCAGGCCAGCTTGAAAGAGTATAAAGTTTAACGGTGTTTTGACCATGAAGAAATGAGGAGATAAAGCCAAACCCGGATCATGTTGCATACAGAATATGTGGGAGGATACGTTGAGGACATAGACTTCATGCTCCCCTTTAGGAAAGTTCATTTAAATGTTATGACTCACTTTAGAATAGATTGAAAATGGTCAGGGTGGTTTAAAAACACATTTTAAAGCATCTTTTTCTCACCAGAAGCTGCTAAACTGTTCTTTCATGTAAAGCCAGGACTCTGACTCTGAAGGAAAATAGGTAACAATTTGCACACAAGCGAAGGTAACATTTTAGTAAATCTGGTGTTCATGCAGGTCTACATGGTGAGCAACAAGAAGATGACTCTTCTTTTTGACATTTTTAGACTCAGAAAAACTTAGAGTTTCTTCCATCTAACAAGCTCTGTCCTTTTTATAACTTGTGAAAAATGTGATTAGATGGTGAGATCACAGCTGAGGGAGGCCCAGCTTCAATGGAATAACCCCAGTGATACAGAATTTCCGTTTCAGACGTTGCTAGGATTTGTTAATAAATGAGTTGTCTACTGGCATTGCAGTGGCCATGACAAGTTTAAGTTTTAGTTCCCCTCCTGTGAACACAAATCTAAATGTCAAATTCATGGAAAGTGAAAATGGAAATGTTCTAAATTGTAGCATACATGAAATAAAATTCTGTAGGAAATAAGAGTTACACATAGTGAATTTTCTTAGTAATGACTAAATTGTGTAAGTAGTTGCTATATTCTAGCAGAGTGGTGCAGATATAATCTGCTGCCCAGAAACTCTCTGGTATTTGTTATACTGGGAAGCTACTAGAATGTATTTAAAATTTTAAAGGAGAAGAAATGGGCCAGTGCCCACGCTAGGAGCAGAGATGGGGTGGGGGAGCTGAGAAGGTGAACCAGGCTGGAGCCTGGGGGAGTCAAGGCACAGTGGGCATGTGGCTGAACTTAACCAGGAAAGAAGCTGGCCCCAAGAAGCTGGTTGCTATGCCTCCCAGAAGTGCAAAGGACTTGGAGATTAAACAACACACTCCTGAATGATGAATGGGTCAAAGGAGAAATTAAGAAAGAAAAAAATATTCGGGGTTGGGGATTTAGCTCAGTGGTAGAGCGCTTGCCTAGCAAGCACAAAGCCCTGGGTTCGGTCCTCAGCTCCAGAAAAAAAAAAAAAGACAAAATAACAAAAAGTATTCCTATAACTAAATGAAAAGGACAGTACAACACAACAAAACCTCTGGGACACCTTGAAAGCAGTCCTTAGAGGGAAGTTTATAGTTCTAAGTGTCTTCACTAAAAAAATCAGAAAAAACACAAACAAATGACTTAACGTTGCAACTCAAGACACTTGAAAAGCAACAACAAATGAAACCCAAACCCAGCAGACAAGAAGAAATAATAAAACTCAGGGAAAAAATTAATGAAGTCGAAACAAAGAAAACAATACAAAGAATCAATGAATCCAAGAGCTGGTTTCTTTGATAAGATAAACAAGATTGACAGACCACTAGCCCAGTTAACCAAAAGAAAGAAAGAACACCTCCAAATCAACAAAATCAGAAATGAAAGGGGAAATATCACAACAGGCACCTAAAAGATCCAGGACATTATAAGGGAATACTTTGAAAACTTATATGTTACTAAATTTGAAAATCTAAAAGAAAGGGACGGGTATCTAAAAGGTGGAAACCACCAAAACTAAACCAAGAAGAGATCAACAGCTTAAGAATCATAACACATAAGGAAATTGAAACAGCAATACAAAACTTCAGAATTAAAAAAAAAGCCCAAGACCAGATGGATTTACAGCAGAATTCTACCAAACATTTAAAGATCTATATCCAATACTACTTAATTTATTCAAAAAGAGAGAAATAGAGGGAGAACTTTCCAAATTCCTTCTATGAAGCCAGTATCAATCTAATACCAAAACCAGGTAAAGATACAACCAAAAAACAAAGCTATAGAATGATATCCTTAATGAACATAGAAGCAAACATTTTCAATGAATTACTTGCAAACCACATACAGACACACATCCACCATGATCAAGTTGGCTTTATTCCAGAGATGCAGGGATGGTTCACTACACGAAAGTCAATAAACATCATAAATCATATAAATGGACTCAATGACAAGAACCACATGGTCACATCAATAGATGCAGAGAAGGCTTTTGACAAAATTCAATATACATTTATGTTCAAAGTCTAGAGGGAACTGGACTGGAGGGAATATACCTCAACATAATTAAAGCCATATACAACAAACCCACAGCCAACATCATTCTAAATGGAGAAAAACTGGAAGCATTCCCATTAAAATTAAGAATCAGACAAGGCTGTACACTATCTATACTCCTCTTTAACATAGTGCTTGAAACAATAAGACAAGAGAAGGAAATTAAAGGGGTAATAACTGGAAAAGAAGAGATCAAATTATCCCTCTCTGCAGACAATATGATATTATATTTAAGAGATGCCAGAAATTCCACCAGAAAATTCCTAGAAACAATGAACATGTTCAGTAAAGTGGCAGGTTACAAAATTAATCTATAAAAGATTGCAGCCTTTCTATATAAGCGATAACAAGTGATCAGAGAAAGAGTACATGGAATATTCCCTTTCATAATAGCCTCAAAAAAGAAAAAATCTCATAGAAAACCTGACCAAAGATATTAAAGACCTCTACAATGAAAATTTTAAATCTTTAAAGAAAGAGATTGAGGAAGACACCAGAAAATGGAAGGAACTCCCTCGCTCATGGATTGGAATAATTAATATTGTGAATATGACCGTCCTACGAAAAGCCATTTATAGATTCAATGGAATGCCAATCAAAATCCCCATGACAGTCTTCACAGAATTGAAAAAAATAATCCTAAGATTCATATGGAAGCACAAAAGACCCTGGATAGGCAAAGCAATTCTGAGCACTAAGAGCAATGGTGAGGGGAATTACTATACCAGATTTTAAACTGTAACGGATTTTGTTACAGAGCTATAGTCATAAAAACAACATAGTACTGGCATAAAAATAGACCCATAGCTCAATGGAACAAAATTGAAGACCTAAATATGAGTACATTCAATTTAAGCCACCTGATACTTGACAAGGGCCAAGAACGTTCACTGGAGGAAAGACAGCATGTTCAGCAAATGGTGCTGGGAAAGCTGGATCTCCACCTGTATAAGAATGAAACTGAACCTCTATTTTTCACCTTGCACAAAAATCATCTTCAAATGGATCAAAGACTTCAATGTGAAGCCTGAAACTCCGAAACTGTTAGAAGAAAACATTGGCAATAACCTACAAGATATAGGTGTAAGAAAGGATTTTCTAAATCGGACATCTATCGCTCAGGAAACAAAGTAAGGAATCAACAAATGGGACCTCATTAAACTAAAAAGCTTCTGTACATCAAAAGAAGCAACCAAAGAAGTGAAGAGAAAACCCACAGAATGGAAGAAAATCTTCACAAGCAACACATCTGACAGAGGTTTACCATCCAGAATATATAATGATTTCAAAAAATAAAGAATCAAGAAAGGAAGTAAGCCAGTTAAAAGATGGGCTAAGGAACTGAACAGAAAGTTCTCAAAAGAAGAAATAAAGATGGCTAAGAAGCATCTTAAAAGGTGTTCAACAACATTAGTAATTAGGGAAATACAAATTAAAACCACTTTAAGATTTCATCTTACCCCAGTCAGACTGGCTAAGATCAAGAGAACATATAATTCCAAATGTTGGAGAGGATATGGTGAAAGGGGAATGCTCATCCACTGCTGGTGGGATTGCAAACTTGTTCATCCCTTATAGAAAGCAGTGTGGAAAACTCTTAAAACACTGTAATTGAACCTTTCATTTGACCCAGTTAAACAACTTGCATATACCCAAGGAACTCATCCTATTGCAGAGACACTTGTACAACCATGTTTGATGCTTAGAGATGGAAACAACCTAAATGCCCCTCAACTGACAAGTGGATAATGAAAATGTGGTTCATTTATATGATGGAGCTCTATTCAGCAGTAAAGAAAGATGAAATCATGAAATTTTCAGGTAAATGGATGGAACTAGAAACTGTTATACTAAGTGAAGTAAAACAGATGCAGAAAAACGAACGACATATGTTCTCCCTCATATGTGGATCCTAGCACCAAATCCTTACAAGTGAGTATGAATCCAGACATAACTACATAAATCAGGATAATGAAAGGAACCAGGGAGGTAAAAGAAAAGAAAGAACCTGAAAGAGAAGAACGGTAGGAAATAGATGTTACTAAAGGAGATATGGATAAAAATGGGGCTATTTTAATGAGGGTAGGAGGGAGGGTTATACAAGGAACCTTGGGGATAAAAGGAAAGAAGGAGATCAAGAGAGAAGAGACCATAGGAGAAGGGTATTATTAAAGGATAAATGGGAAAAATAGGGAAACCATGGTTGAAGGGTAAGACAATGAGAGAGATAAATAATGCCTAACTAGATTTAAAAAAAAAAAAACCAGAGGGAATCATAGTCCAAGAGCAACCAAACAACCTACTGACAAATTATACATGCAACTAGCACAAGGAATAAATACATGTCTAGGCAAGGTTCATCTGAGAATGTTTGGTCTTTGCCCAAGCTTTATCTATATAGCACATGGTAACTAGGTATGGTTTATCTGAGAATGTTTGGTTTTTGCTCAAGATTTATCTACATAGCACATGGTAATTAAAAGTATCAGCCTGAGCCGGGCGTGGTGTATGCAAGGCCAGCCTGGTCTACGTAGTGAGTTTCAGGACAGCTGGGGCTACAGGGAGACCCTGTCTCAAAAAGACCAAAAAAAAAAAAAAAGTACCAGCCTGGTGGAACTAACCTTCTTGGATGTTTAACAACCATACGTTGAGGCTTTACTAATCTGGTCAGAGGGATTTAAAGGACAGTTTTTGCTCCTTGCCCTCCAGTGTTGACTTAGTTCCAGGGGAGCATCTCTCAAAATGTCCTCTAACTGTGGTGGGTCACCTGTCCTCTTGATCAAGGAGGGTGTGGAGACCCCACCAGATGGACTTGAACCAGTGTCCAGTATACAAAGAGGAGGGTCAACAAAGAGAAAGCATTTCCTTCATGCTTCCAAGCGAAGCCAGCCATGGGTGAGTAGGACCTTTGACTTATCTTCACATAGATGGAACTGATAAAAGAAAGGAGACTCAGGCTCCTCCCAAGCCCATGTGATCCCTGAGGAACAGATCCTCAAATGACCTTAAAAGTAAAAATAAATTGACAACTATCCTCAGGCCTCTTGGGGTAAGTCTATAGCGCAGGTCTCTGCGCCAGGACTCCCTAAGCCACATTCACCCTTCCATCCCTCGCCGTTCTATACTCCTAGTTTGGGCCCTGCGCCATTCCTAGTCTTGGGGCCCCAGACACCTGGGGAACCAATACTGCTTCGTGATCCTTCTCACCCAGACCAACTCAGTCCCTTTCTTGGGCTCCAGGAGCACCGCTTCTGGACCTGGCGCCGCCCTCACGTCTCTCTGCTTCACTGGGCCTGTACCACTGGCTAACTCTCCTAGCCTGCACTACTATCCTCAGGGTGCCTTTCTTGGGCCCCAGGAGCACCGCTTCTGATCCTGGCCCTGCCCTCATCTCCCTCTACTTCCTTGGTCCTGCAATACCCGCCAGCCTCTTTCTGGGGCTCCGAGGATTACCTTTACTCTCCCTGATCCTTTGCATCCAGTACATCCCAGCTACTCAGTCCACTCCCTGGGAAATCTTGGGGCTTCTTCCCACCCCATCTGCCTTTGCATCCCTGCAGCACGGCCACGGCCAGGGTCTCAGGTCAGTCCAACTCCCATGTTCCTGAGGCCAAAAGCATTCTTAGAAGATTCCAGACCTAAGGAG
>NW_008330777.1:2130894-2154543 GCF_000622305.1 Nannospalax galili
GATATAAAATGTATTTATCAAATCTGTCATCATTATGCCAAAAAATCTGAATTACTGTAATATTTTGTATATTGTTAAAACTGTAACTTTAATTGTAAAAAAAAAATTTAAAAAAAGTAAAAATAAATAGGTTAATCTGGCCAACTGTGTGGTCTTAAATACCCAAAAGGAAAGTATAATCAAAGATTAAACTGATCAGTCTAATTCTTTAAGAGTCCATGTGTATAGCTAAAGGCTATATAACAATAAACAATGCAAGACAGGGGATATCTTCCTTTGAGTTATTGGCCAGGGTGGTCCAAGAGACTCCCAGAGAGTAACCCAGCATAGAAATCAGAAAATGAACAGCAGACTCCAATCTTGTTTAAAGGAATGTTGGCAACTGATTGCTGCTAAGTGAAGAAGAGCTGATCTTCCTAAAACAAGGATCTCTAAATAGGCTGACTAGATTCAGTGGATGGACTAGCACTGGGTAACAGCTGGGGGCACTGATAACACAGTGGATAGTAACAGGTATGACAGAGTATATAGGATCCGGTGTGTGTGTCGGGGGTGAGGCTATGGGAGGGTGCCAATTGAGATGTGGGTATAAAGATGAATAAGATTGTTTTGGATGTTCTGTATTAAATACACAAAAAAATCAATAAATAAAAAATAAAGACAAAATAATTTTAAAAAGAATTAGACCCTGTCTCAAAAAGACCAAAAAAAAAAAATTAGTAGAAAAGGATAGAATGTCATTTTTGAAAGACAATTTTCACTTGTGTTTTGCTTTGCTCTTGAATTCTGTTTTCTGGTTCTTTGTCCTGACTCATGGTCTTTGTTTAAGAGACATGCTCTTTTTAGACAGATAGGTTGTAAAGAATTTTCCTGAACTAGTTTTTGCTGATGATTGAATTGATATTGCGAGAGATTTTGTCTTATTTTTTTCAATGTTAGTTTTGATCATGTTAAAGGTTTATTTGTTCCCTTCCATATCAAATAGTTTTGGTTTAGTGTATTTAACAGTATATATGAGGAACTCTTTCATGAAACTTCTTGGGTATTAAATCAATAATTATTTATATGAAAGAATATTAGACACTGATATCTTAAGTAATAATTATTCAATCACGGAACACTTAGTACTATTCTGCTTCTTTGGGAATGTGAATTTGCTGTGTGTAAGATACTATTTTCTAGGTACATAAAGTTTTATTGAAACTTTTTTTTTTTTTTTGTCTTTTTGAAACAGGGCCTCCCTATAGCCACAGCTGGCCTGGAACTCACTATATATTCCAGGTTGGCCTTAATCTCACAGAGATCTGCCTGACTCTGTCTCCAGAGTCCTGGAATTAAAGGCATGTGCCATCATGCCTGGCTCCATTTTTATGGATTTTTAAAGACAGATAAAAAGAGTTAATAGTGTTTAAGGCCAATATGCAATGGATTTACTATTAATAAGCTAATATGAAAATGTATATCAGATATTTAGCTTCCTAATATTTTTTCCTTCAGAATAAAATCCATATACTCAGAAACATACACATTTCTCTGTATCAAATACAAATTATCTATCTATGTAGACATCTATTTATTTATATGTCATCTATTATCTGCCTAGCTAGCTGAGGAAGGGTCTTACTTGTAGCCTAGGCTGTCCCTGAGTGCATTATATAGCCCATGATGGCCTTAAACTCATGATCATCCTGCATTGACCTCTTGAATGCTAGGGTCACATGCCACCACACCCTGCATAGAGCCTATTTTCAAAGTCAGAGGTAGTATATATATTGAGACATAGCTAATGAAAGAAATATAGGACAGAGTATTTAGAGACTCAGGTGACTTCTTCCTTCTACCAATAGACAGTACTTTCCTTCTTTTGGAGGGAGAGAGGCATCCCCATGCTTATCCTGGCCTCATCTCCTAGGACGTGTACATTCCCTTTCCTCAGCATAAAAAGTGTGGCATAAAGACATTCCTGATAGAATGTGTGAATTGCAGAAGAGCTACAAGCCTGATAAGGGAAAGTCACAAATCTCTTAAAGAGGCTAACTAGCCCTAAATTGGCAGCCTGGCCTTGCTCAAGCTTTATCAACTGGTCACTCCCTGGACTGTTTATGGAGCCCACCTGTCTCCTACAGTTCTATAGATAACTCACCTGCCTGAGAACATAATCTTGGGAGAAGAGACCCTCAAGGACACCAGACCCTGGCATGGAATTAACTCTTGCAGCTGTGTATAGCAGACTTCCTATATAAATCCAGACTGCTCCCCCTTTTGATGCAGATACTCATTTCTTGGAAGGAATTTTAGTGTGGCATTAGCCTCAGAGATTTAACTTCTGAGTGTCACACGTACCTATACATGTAGAACTACTTAAACACAGAGTCTTTGCGGTGTCAGTATGGACTCAGGTCACTTAGCTAAGGCTCAAATGTAAATTCACTCCAAAAAAAAAAAAGGTTCATAGGAAAGTAAGAATTCTCAAAACTTTGGTATTATTTTTGAAATATTGATTATATCTGTAAAATTGTAGCACTCTGGAGATAAAGGCTGGAAGATCAAGAGTCAAGGCCAGTGAGTTCAAGGTCAGTCTGAGCTGCACAGCAGGATTATGTGTCAGAAAACAACAGTAGCAACAAACCCAAAACCTAACAAAACAAGCAACCGTACGAAAAGCAAAGAATAACAACAAAACAAATAACAACAAAACCAACCCCCCCAAAAAAAACAACAAAAAACAAGCTATTGTTAAACAAGAAAGTCAGAATTTCATGCTCTCAAAAGTTCCAGGCATATCAAGTCCTTTCAAATATTTAAACTGTGGCATTTGCAAAAGAAAAGAGAAATAATACCTTATTAACTCCTTCAGTTTCATGAACACTTTGTTTTGTTTCAGTTGTCCCAGTCTTCTACTGCTCAAGCAGTAGATCTAAGCTTTTGGCACTACGACCTACAATGCTTTGTGTCATAAATAAAATAAAACTTTCTTTCAAAGTATTTTCTCATATAATTTAACCAAAATGATTTCTCTTCTTTCTTAGACATGGAAGGGCACCATCCTCCCCACCCCTCACTTACTTAGTGTGAAATTATTTGTCAGTCTCTGTATGTCCCATCTTCTTCCTCCTGATCAGTACTTTCTGGCATCAGGCTTCTTAGCTGTCTTTATGACCTACTCCACTTTTAGAATACAAAAGAATGCCTATGCATCAACACATTATTATGTGTTGAAGATATTTGTTTTAATGATTGAATGAATGAATATACAAATGGACCATTCTATCCATCTGAAGAAATAATATGTATGTCCCAAAACTTGATCAAATTTGGAGTAGCAAATGAGTATTTGACATGTCCTAATAGATAATATTAATGCTGAATTAAATATTTCCTATTTTTCATTTGCTTTTCAAATAAAGATAGTGAAGCAAACAACATTTTTTTACCTTGTCATGGGTAATTCCTATTCTACAAGTGTAATTTCTGAGTTGATTTCTATATTAGAGAGTGCTTAGCTAGAAGGAAAAAGCCCAGCAATGAATTGCTTTCTGAACATGACAGTGCACAACTAAAGAGCCCCCATCCCATTTTTGGCCTAGTGGCTCATTCTCTTGTTTAGTCAGAGCACTGCTACATCCTGTATCCACAGAGCAGACCTCTTCTTCCAAGACAGTGGGGGGAGAGTGGATAAATGTGAAGCAGAGCAAGTGACACAAACCAAAATTTGCAAGCTTTCAAAAACTGTATCCTAGTATCACATCTCTCAAAATATAACTGCAGGGAAAAAAATCTAGTGCTTTTTTGAGGCATTTAAGCCTGCACAATGGGCTGCAGAGCCCTCTGCTCCCATGACATTAATGTGCTGACCATGGGAAGAACACATAAGTTTGAAAACACTGTCTCTTCTGGCATTTTCAGCTCTTTTTTAGCCACTCTCAATTGTAAAATAGGTGTTTGTTTTGAGAGGCCCAAACACCCAAACTGTCCCTAAGTGGGTCAAGCACAGTGATTGTTGCTGTTTCCTGCTGCTGTTAATACTGGATAAGAAATTGAAGTCAATGGTGATGGGTCTGCAGCTGCAGGAAAATGCTCAAATCCCATCAGGGAACATATCTATTCACAGCCACTGTACCAAAAAAAAAGAAAAAAAAAAAAAAAGCAACAATTCTTCTCCTTTTACATACCCTTCTTTTAGGAAAAAACCTTAAAACAACATTTTTTGATGTGTGAAGTGCTTATAACTTTTTTTAAGGGGGTGAGGGGCCATTATTTTAAACTTTTGATTGAAGGTTTTTGAATGGCAAATGTTAGTACTAAATTCCCTCTGATTTTATCACAATTGTGAGCTATTCTGATGTGTCATGATGTAAATGCATGTCCCAGAAAATATTGTCATAGGTATCTGTGTGATGGGTGGGTAGGGAGGATATAAGTTGAAAGGAAAGAAGAGATATTTTGACATTAAGATGTGAATCAAACTTTGGACATTAAAATATTTATTTTGAAATATAAACAAGAATAAAAAGTTCAAAAACCATCAAAGGTAACACAAAAGAAAAGATGCAAAGTATGCTCCAAGGCAATGCAATTTTATAGTGTAAGGATGGAATGATAAGAGTTTATGTCTGGCTATTTTGTGTAATTTCATCATTTACTAATTTTCTAGACTAAAAGGGGCAGTTGAGAAAGTATGGCTTTAAAAGGGAAGGAATTTATTTCACTTACAGAAGAATGAAGCTACAAAGTGTTATAAAATCTAAGCTTACTGAAAACTAAAGTCATGTTCATGCCCCATATCCTTGATAATCTCTAGAATCGATTGGAATTGTAATTTGTAAGCAAGAAGGGCTTGGTAGGAAATGCGGTTTGGATGATGAGTCTGTAAATCAATATGTTAGCATTAAACCAGGTCTCATTTCTCTTCCTCAGGTATTCTGCTTTCCTAGACTTTTTAGTTTTGATTTCAGTTTAAGATCTTACTTTATTCTTCTTTGTTTCTTAAAACAAAGATTTTATTGGAACATGAAGAAGGGGTTATTAGAACATGCATCTCTTTGCACATTGAGTACACTCCTAATTTATTTATGCAAGTTTTACAATATCAGCTTGTTCTCAGCTCTTAAAATTGTATTTATTCGCAGAATTGTTTGTACTCCACAAGGCTCGTGGTGCTAAAGTACAGGTCTAATATGCAGAGTTTGAAAGAGCTTATCATGAATCATAATGGTTGTGATAATCTGAAATAAATGATTAAAAAATCAAATTGCAGAACGTTATGGTTATATACAAAAAAATAACTGGTCTTTAATTACCAACTTTCATGGTGACTTCCTCCACTGGTTGATGAATTAAAAAAAAAGAATTAAAAGAGCTGGAGATGATAAAGGAAATAAAAGAAAACGTGCCCCTCAAATTTAGACTATGTATGTTAGTATTTATTTGACTTAAGGAGGGGTGTGATATTCTGACTTGGTATAAGTTTGGCACACTTACTGTAGTTCCATTGAGTGTCAAAGGTCTACAAAATGCCAGAGAAAAGATGAGATCAGCTAGCCAGTAGCTAGCCCATAATAATAACTGTGTGGTAGAGTTCAACGGAGGATAGTCAACCCAGTCTTAAAGGCCCACACCAATAGTCAGTCCCAGAACTGGGTTAGCTAGATAGACTGTCTGGTTTAATATAATCAATGCTGAAACCCTCAAATTCTCTGATGGAGATAATCTATTTTTCAGGAGTTTTCCAAGTTACAAAAGTCAAGTGAGGTAAGAGATCATAATTAAATCAAAATGTACAAGAATGTTCCTTTTTAATTGTCAATTAATACTGTAAAATTATTGGAATTTTGTCAGAATAATTATTATTTACCCATTAAAATAATTATTGAATAATTATTATTTAACATTAAAAACACATTTAGAAGGCTAGAGAGATGGTTCAGGGGTTAAGAGCACTGACTGCTCTTTCAGAGGACCTGGGTTCAATTCCCAGCACCCACATGGTGGCTAACAACCTTCCATAACTCCAGTTCGATGGGATCCGACAACCTCTTCTGACCTCCATGGGCATTGCATGGCAGGACATGGGTGCACCTACTGCATGCAAGTAATACACTCATATACATAAAACAATTTTTAAAAAAGTTTTAAAATAGAGAATACATTTGTAATTACTGCATGAACCTTATAGTTTTTTAAGTTGTCCTCCAGTTCCTTCTTCCCTCTGCCTCTTACTACGCTCTAAACTCAATCTACAGTACTTGGCAATTAATGAATACTTTATAAACCTGTTTTGTATAGTACTTACAAATCCTGACTATAAACAGAGTACAAAATTGCCTGATCATATGGAGCCATATAATTGTTGAGTATTTTTTACAAACAAACAAACAAACAAATAAACAAAACCTGTTTTCTTTGTAAAACCCTTGTAAGAAACATATGTCTTCTTTCAGATTGAAATTATTTCTAAATTCCAGGCAATTACCCAATTACCCAGAATTTAATTCCTTTCTCATAATAACAGACATTTTCTGATATTTGACTATTTTATTTAATGGCTCAGGTGATCATTTTTAATGTTTTAAAATTTTCCCATGGATTATGTCTTTGGTTATCATTGTTTTCTTTGAGACATAGGGTCTCATGTAGCACATGCTGGCCTTGTGCTCATTATGCTCATTATGTAAGATGATCTTAAACTTCAGATCTTTCTGCTTCCATCTCCAGAGTACTGGGATTACAGAAGTGTGTCTCCACTATACGTTTATTGGATGCTGGTGATGCAATTCAGGGCTCTGTGCATGCTAGACTACTACTCTACCAACTAAACTATATCCACAACCTCATCCTATCAAGTATTTCTGTTATCTTTATATAAAGGTCAGTATAACATACTGATGGAAAACTCAGGAATAGACATATTTTGAATTTTAATTCAGAATGTCTTTTTATAGTGTCTGATGTGACAGTTCTGCATTCCTTGATTAGATGTTGAGTTATACAAAATGAGTTAGTAGTCTAAATGAATCAAATGTAGTGAAAGATGTTTTCAAAGTCACTTATGAAATTTGGAAGCCTCCATTTACTTATGAATAATTAAGTAACTAATTACAAAATACTTCTCTCTTCATGAAAATATTTCTTATTGCTGTAATACACAAGGTCAATATTTTGTGGTTATTCCATATGTTTGAAAGCTATAGTTTCTGAGGTATGCTAAAATTTTAATGTTTCTTTTTTTAGGTTCATCTTCCTCATTGAATATTTCACCAATAAGCTTACTTAGAACCACGTTTAAAACTTGTTTTGATGTTTTGTCAGGACAATGAATTCCAGATGAAAACCAAAAACTGAAATCCTCAGTGAATGCTTATCTTGATTTGCCTTTAAGGAACTTCTCCCATTGTGGCAATGAAGGGATACACTGTCTGATCTTTGTTCTTTCATTGTCCTTAGGTAACACTCTAAATCCCAGAGGAACCTATGTTACGTTGTCCCATTCCATAAATCAGAACTTTCAACCACTGGAACTTGCTTGCCCTCTAGTCTACAGGAATGAAGTTATCTGAGAGAAGGGAACCATTGACTTCAAATTTTAAAACTTCTGTGGGTAGTGGTGGCACACGCCAGTAGGACATACTGAAGAGGCAGAGGCAGGAGGATCTGGAGTTCAAGGCCAGCTTGGACTACACATTTTTGCCAGGAGTGGTGGTGCATGCCTTTAATCCCAGCACTCAGGAGGCAGAGGCAGGCGGATCCTCTGTGAGTTTGAGGCCAGCCTGGTCTACAGAGTGAGTTCCAGGCAGCTGGAGCTTCAGGGAGGCTGTCTCAAAAAGACCAAAAACAAAACAAAACACCAGCAAAACGATACAATGAAGATGTTAATCAGCCAGGGGAGGCCCAGGTGGGTTTCATGGTGGTGAGCATTATATTGCCCATAAGGTAGGTCTGAAAACATTATGGGCAAAGCTGGGCAGTAAGAACAAATTACTTTAGATAAAATCTATTTTACCGGAATATTTGATTGAAAGAGTTTTTGCTACTTTTTCAGAGCTGCCCTTTGTCTCCCTTCTGGTTTCCGTGACAACTATTCGAATTGTTAGCTGAGATCATGGGTAAAGCTTATATAATTCACCAGTGCCAGTGCTAGTGTCTTACAGATTCTGACTAGAGCAACACAGAAACCCAGCAGATAAATTATTGGTGAATAAAGGGAGGCCTATTGTACTTGTAAAAGGTTTCACCACAAGGCTTCTTTAAATATTGTACTTCTCTAATGCAATTGAAATAATTCAATTAACTTAAAAAGACTTCCAGAAAAAACCTCCATTTAGTTTTGATTAATTCTTGTCATGTAGTTATTAGCACAGTAGTGATGTTTTGAAATGCCATTAAAACTAAAGGAGAGCTATCCAAGTCTTTTCAATGTTTATTATCTTGCAGGATTAGAAATTAGACATATAAGGGCTAATAATTAGAGTAACTAAAAGACAAATAATACTGAACACACCTAGGAATTAGAAAGATGAAGATAATCAATAATTATCCATCTTTGGATGCCATTATAAATAAATCAGTGAAAATCCACAGAAATAGAAATGAGTAAATATAAGAAAAATAAAATTTTAAACCCAGTACATGGATCAGGAGATGATGGCAGAGTACTTACTACACATGCATGAGGATCTGAATTCCATGACCACCACCCATGGAACTAAGCTTGGCAAAATACTCCTGTAAACCCAGAACTGGGTGGTGTGGGAGGGGATGTGAGGGAGGGAGGGAGTTGGAGACAGACAGAGCTCTTGATCTCTCTGGCCAATCAGTCTAGCTGAATCAGTGAGCTTCAGGTTCAATTAGAGACTCTGTCTTAAAAATATAAGGTGGAGATCAACTGAGAAAGACATGATATTAACATGTGTACACAACCCCCCCCATGCACATATACCACACACACACATACACCCATCTCCATACACACAAAGAAAAGTATAAGCAAGATTTTATCTTAAAACGTTATGAATTAGAGCTGGTTATATAATTCAGGTGGTAGAGTACTTGCCTAGCATGAGGCTCTAGGTTTGATCATCAGCATTGCATAAAACCAGGCATTGTGGCACACACATGCGATCCAGCACTTGAGAAGTAGAGAAAGGAAGATCAGAAGTACTAGGTCCTCTTTTGTTATATAGCAGTAATTGAATTAATTAATTAATAAAGTTATAAATCATTGAATTTTTGGAAAAAATTTAGGCTAAATTACTGAGCATGTTTTTCCAACAGGTTGAGATAATGCCTAAAAGAAAATTCTGATGATTGAGGTTAGAGAGATGACTCAGTAGTTAAGAGTGCTTACTGCTCTTGAAAAGGACCCATGTTCAGTTCTCAGCACCTACATGATAGCTCATAACTGCCTATAGCTCCAGTTCCAGGGGATCTGATGCCTTCTAAACTCTGAAGGCTCCTGCATGCAGGTGGTACACATATATGCAGGCTCACATATATACTCATAAATAAAAATAAACACATCTTTTTAAAAAAGTAAATCTGATTTTTTGAACTCCATTCACTAGCAGTTTGCTTGTTATTTTTTGATGCCTAATAGACACCTCAGTGGCACAGATCTTTCCATCGATTCTGACACCAGCTGTAATTGGGCTTCATGTAATGTCATCCTTCTACATGTGGCTTTCTTTTTCAGATTTTTAACCTATCTATTCTACTTCCAGCCATTGGGTTTTAAAATATTGCTTTGTGACAATGCCTGTACTGTCTGTGCTTGGGAAGTAGAGTCAGCGTTTCATGAGTTCAACGTCCTCTTTAGTTGCATATTGAGTTTAAAGACAGCCTGGGCTGCATGAGACCCCATTTAAGCAAATAGGCAAACAAGCAATCAGACAGATAGGCAAACCAACAAACAGGCAAGGAAGAAATAAATTGCTTACCAGTGAAGCAAATCCCTTATGTTTGGGAAACTAAAAGCAGAATTAATCTGTTCTTTTATCAGTCAGGGTGCTTCATGATCACCCTTCCCACACACACCATTCCATTATTTCTTCTGACTTATGATTGTTACCTTCTTAACCTTGACTTAGCTTTCGTCAGGCATCTTTCCTATGCACAGCACAGGCCCTTGTACTTTACCTTTCCCTCATGCCTAACCAAACCCTAAAATGAAAAATGCACCCACTTCTTAGATTATGTTAAAAATGGACCAAAGAAAAAGCTATTCAAACCTCAGAACATGCAGCCAGCTTACCTAACACTCTCATTCACACTAAGTCTCCTTACTTACTGCTTAATCTTTTCTTGACATTAAAGCCTTCCCTTTTTTGTATTCATGTATGAATTCATGTATTCATGTATGTTCATGTATGTGTGCATGTGCGTGTATGTGTGCCTATGTTCCAGAGGTCAACACTAGGTGTCTTCCTAAATCACTCAAGGTCTCAGATCCCCTGGAACTGGAGTTACAGACAGGTGTTAGCCACCATGTGGGTCTGGGAATCAAACCCGGTCCTTTGCAAGAGCAGTTAGTGCTCTGAAACCCTGAGCCATATCTCCAGCTCCTATCTGGGTAAATTTTAATGTACCCGATGCACTTTGCATATTTTATTCCAGTACTGTTCTCCTTATACATTTTAAAATAGATTTTACTATTTCCTGATCTCAAAAAACAAAAAAATTTTAAGTGAACATTCTATTTCTGTGAAAAACTTCTGCCTTAGTTCAAAAAATGGAATACTTATGGGAAACTTTTACTTATGACAAAACCTTAGTAGAAAATTTATTTCATTGATTCACAAAGTCAAACATGTTTCTCCTTGCAGAAACACACAATTCTTTTTATTGATTTATATGTCTTTGCTTTGAAAAGTTCAAAAAATATAGCATTGTACTGAAAATAATTTAACAAATACCAATAGACCCATCATATCAAAAAGGCCAATACCAATATGCTAAAATTTTGTTTCATGTAAAAATATGAATCCAGTGTGTCTCATCCTTTTAAAAATATTTGCATATTTTAGTAAAAACTCGTAATTTTTCTTTGAAAATTTTACAGAATATTGCATTGATTACATTTTTCAATAACTGAATGCTAGTGACTTCATGCTTGATATTAGTGAAAATGACTCATCTGTTCTATTATTAGAAATAATATTCCTATAGATTTTTAGAGAACTTAACTGCTTTGATTCCTTATTTGCTAAGAACTATTTTTTTAAGTGGGAGTTTTTTTTTCCAATGATTGTGGTGTTTTGTCTTTACCATATAATACATGAGTTTAATAGACCATTTAATCATATTGAATAACTACTTAAAATATATTTCCATATTGAATATATTTTTTGAGTTTAATAAAAATACATTGACTTAAATATGCTTCTTATGATTTTAAAATTTTATATATTTTTAAAGGCAGATTTAACAATAATTTAATTTCATACCAGTACCCCTTAATCTTTTCTTATGTGCTATGTTAGATTCACCAAGCCTAACATCAGATTAGATGAAGAGGTAGTTTTAGGGAATTTTCTTGTCCTTAAAATATTTTGGAGTTTTTTTTGCCCACTTTTTAATTGGTTTCATATACATAACTTTTATCTGTTTTGCTAGACTAATATAAACTGAGTTGTGACACATGTAACTCTCTTATCCACAATAATTAGAGAAATAGACACACACCACAGTTCATGATATTGATGAAAGGGGATAGATTTCCTGAAGACTCTAGAATATGTGGTGTTTCCACTGAGAGGCACAAAATTGATGCCTCTTTCCTCTTATCCTTTTTGAGTACAGATTCATCATCCCAAATTGCCTTATTCACATCACCCTTTTGAGAGAAAGCACCCAAAGAGAGTGGAAGATCCCCCCCACACACACACAGTGCAGGAGACTGAATCTGTTTAAAGTCAGGTGTACCACTGAACTTTCAGAGGAATGGACCGAAAAATTCCGGATTGGAACATTCTGAGGCAAGTTTTTCCATATTTAATTCCTGACTGTTATAGTTCTATTATTTCCTTTCTGGTATATCCTTTAGGTTTATTCATTATTTCTTTCTCTAACTTTTATGGCAATTTTTCCAGATGGCTGTTTAAGGAACAAATTGTGTAGTAAGAAGTTGGTCATGTGAATGAGCAAAAGAGATCATTTCTCCATCTCCCTAACTATCAGATATTTTTAAATTTGACCTCAGATTCTCTCAAAGCCATGGGCTTGCTGAACACTGCCACTGTAGGTGATAAGATAACCATTATTGTCTAGTCGGGGTAATTGCCATCTCATAGATCTCAGTGCCCTGATTCTAGACGAGCCCCCTTCCTCCCTTCATCAAAGTCTGCAGCTACATAAGTTAGTTACTCTAAATGCACTTTTTTTTTTCCTGGAACTTTTCAGCTTAAAATTGAAACCAACTCTGGCTGACTTAGAAAAGTTAGTTATTTGGACAGTTCATGCAATCCATACAAGGAAAATAAGCAGAAAAAAGGAAAACAAAAATGGCCGTTGGCCTGACTGAATTTCAAACCTTTTTAAAATCTTAGATTCAGGCTTTGGAGTTAGAATCTATCTGCCTGCTTTTCATAAAGGACATTGTCAAAATGGAATATAAAACTGTTTAATAGTTCTCAGTCTCCCCTGTCTAAACTGTGCAGGATGGCTTACTTTTAGAAATGACATTGAGATGTCCAGGTTTCTCTTTCTCCTAGAATAGTCTTCTGGCTAAATCTCATTCACCTCCAAGTTTTTAAAAAATATTTTATTTATTATTTTTATTTTATGTGTATGAGTGTATTGCCTGCATGCATGTGAGTGCACTGTGTCATGCAATGCTGCAGAGGTCAGAAGATGGTGTTGGATTCCCCTGGAATTGGAGTTAAGGATGGTTTGTAGGCACAGTGTGGGTGCTGGGAATTGAACCTGGGTCCTCTGCAAGAGCAATCAGTATTCTTGACCGTTGAGCCATCTCTTCAGCCCCATGAATTCTCTTCTACTAAGTGGGCTTTAAGTCCAATTATACAGCTGCCAGTTATCCCAAAGGTAAAAGTACCACCATTGCACTATTAGAGATATCTTGCTAGGCTTGTTGTTGCAGTTCGTTGACTACTTGTGAGCTAGGTAGGACTACTGTTTGCTTTTCTTGTTTGGAAATTTGCATAACACCTTCCAATACTATGAGAGCTGATCCTCAGGGAGAAGAAGGCTTCCAGGTTAGTTTCTGCTCAATTCCTTCAAGCCCTGTGTCTAAATTGTATGCTGTCTTCAGGAATAGGGTCTTACCTTCATGTTCTGGGAGGTATCCAAAGGCAGTGGAAATAGCCTATATTGTTCTGGGAGTCTCTTGGATTACCCCGACCACCAACTCAAAGGGAAATTTCCCTGGTAGTGGCAGAAAATGTGTGCATGGACATATACTTACAGATGTATACTAAATAAATTTAGGAAATAATGTTTTCCTGTGGTTCAGACACCTTTATGTTATCTATCTTTCCTTCCTCTCCTTCTGTATTACCTTCCTTATCTCCTCCCTTTTTATCACATTCTACTGTATGCAAATTCAAATTGTAATCTTCTTTTAGGAAATGTTTTGAAAATTTTTTAAACTACAAAGCCTATTATTATTTTAAAACTTATTTGTTTGTTTATTTATTTATTTATTTATTTGTATGAGTATATTGCCTGCATGTATTTAAGTGCACCTGTGTTATGCAGTGTTATGCAGTGCTTGCAGAGGACAGAAGAGGTCATTAAATCTCCCTGGACCTGGAGTTATGGATGGTTGTTGGCTGCTGTATGGGTGCTGGGATTCGAACCTGGGTCTTCTGCAAGAACAGTCAGTGCTCTTCACCACTGAGCCATCTCTCCAGGCTCCAAATCTACTATTCTTAAAAAAAAAAAAAATTATTATTTTTATTTTATGAGTGTGTTGCCTGCATGTATGTAAGTGCATCCATGTCATGCAATACCCTCGGCAGACAGAAGAGGCCGTTGGATCCCCTGGAACTGGAATTATGGATAGTTGTTACCTGCCAAGTGGGTGCTGGGATTCCAACCCAGGTCTTCTGCAAGAACAGCCAGTGTTCTTAACCGCTGAGCCACATCTCTAGCCCCCCAAATCTACTATTCTTAAATGCAATTTTATAACTTTGAAAGGAAGGCTCTAAGTGAAAAATTTTATCATGTTATGACTCAGCCCACTTTTGAGCTCACATGAATATACTAGATAGCTGTTAGTTTGGGGAATCTATAAGTGAGCAAATGATAACAAGATACACAATGTCCAATCCTTCCTTTGAAGGTAGATAGGCACATGAATCATTCATCCCAAACAAACAAAACTATGAATAAAATGGAAGACCCAGGGGGTGTTTCCAGGAAGAATGAGTAAGCAGCAGTGCTGTACCCTTGGCACTCACGAAAGGATAACTGGGAAGAAGGGGTGATTAAAACAAAAATCTTCTGGTGTTTTTCCCTTGTGATTAAAAGATCATGTGGAAAATTGGTAAAGAATGACTATTAGTATTTTCTACATGTAGAACTCACACTATCATTGTGAAGGCTTTTACTCACAGGTTCCTATAAATCATGTTTAAATTTACAGTGTCTAAACACACACATTCTAAAATAATTCAGTAATTATAGATATTGCTTTAAAGCTCCTGCATTACATTGAAATTTTAGGAAAGACTTTCCTAGAATGATTAACATTCCTATATTTCCTTGCTTAAAAAGGGTTGAATTTAAACAAAAGCAGCATCTTCTATTAATAGACATGTTCATCAGAACAACAGGATCTTTGAAGCAATTTTATCATTATGCTAAATTATCAGTTTTATTTGGAAATATACAATTTAAACATCAAATAACCCATTTTGTGATGCTTATTTTATAGCAGTTCCGTGAATACTGTGGCAGCTTGCACTCATCTGCAATTCATTCTCTTCCTGACAGGAATCACTGTAGCCCTAGTGTCCTTTCTGTCCATTGGCTTTGGGTGTGGCCTCGTGGTTTCATTTGTTAAGGAAGGAGGGCAGTGAGAATGTGCCAGGTGTGAGATGAAGCCTCATGAAGCCTGTGACGTGCTCATCTCCCTTGGTGTTTTCCTCCATCTGAAATGAGGGGCACTTGCTCCAGATTCTAGGAGACTGAAATTAGAAACACATGATGTTGAATCTCAGCTACACCTGATCTATATATCTGCAAGAATGAAGCAGATGCTTATACTATGCCATGGACATTTTTTGTCATGCTTCAGTTATTTTTATTACTTAAACATGTGTATTTACATTGTCTTATGTCAGCTTGGGCTTCTGTAACAATGGGAGGCTTAAACAACAGCAACTATTTCTCAGTTTTGGAGCTTGTAAATCAAAGATCAAGATGCCAACAAGATTTTAGATGAGACACCCTTTCCTGGAATACATTTGCAGTGCCCTCACATTTGGGAAGAGCAAGAGAACTCTGGGATTTTTGTTCTTTGGTTTTTTTAATTGATTTTTTTGTGTGTATTTCATACAAAACATCACATATAATCTTATTCATCTTTATACCTGCATCCCAAATAGCACCTTCCCATAGCCTCCCCCCGCCCCCGACGGGAGCCCATGTACTCTGTCATCCCTGTTACTTCTGTCCACTGTGTTTTCAGTGCCCCTAGCCATTCCCCACTGCAAGTCCATCTGCTGCTGAGTCTAGACTCCATAGACTACCTAGACTCCCTTGTTTCAGGAAGACCAGCTCTTCCTCATCTAGCAGCAATCAGTTGCCAACATTCCTTTAGATGAGATTGGGGCCTGTTGTTCATTTTCCCAGTTCTATGTTGGGTTATTGTCTGGGAGTCTCCTGGGCCACCCTGGCCAACAACTCAAAGGAAGGTATCTCCTGTCTGGCATTGTTTCTTGTTATATATAGCCTTTAGCTATACACATGGACTCTTAAAGAAATATACTGATCACTTTAATCTTTGGTTATACTTTCCTTTTGGGTATTTAAGACCATACAGTTGGCCAAGATTAACCAATTTATTTTTACTCTTTAGGTCATTTGAGAATATGTTCCTTAGGAGTCACATAGGCTTGGGAGGAGCCCCTGGCTCCTTTCTTTCACCAGTTTCATATATGTGAAAATAAGTCAAAGGTCCTACTCAATCATGGCTGGCTTCACTTGGAAGCATGGAGGAAATGTTTCCTCTGTGTTGACTCTCCTATTTGTAAACTGGATATTAGTTCAAGTCCAACTGTTGGGGTCTCTATGGCCTCCCTGAACAAGAGAACAGGTGACTCACCACAATTATAGGACATTTTGAGAGATGCTTCATAGTCTCCAGGAACTTAGTTGACCTTGGAGGGAAAGGAGCAAAAACTGTCCTTTAAGTCCCTCTGACCAGATTAGTATAGTCCTCAAAGTATGGCTGTTAAACATCCAAGTTTAGTTCCATCAGTTTGGTACTTTAAGTTACCATGTACTATGTAGATAAAGTTTGGGCAAAAATCAAACGTTCTCAGATAAACCTTGACTGGACATGTATTATGTTCCTTGATCTAGCTGTGTGTATAATTTGTCAGTAGGTTGTTGGACTAATATGTTTCCCCCTGGTTTTTAAAAGTAGCTAGGCATTATTTATCTCTCTCATTGTCTAACACTTCTGCCATAGTTTCCCCATTTAAAGTGCACCCATTCCCCCCATTTCTCCCTTAATAATACCCTTTTCCTGTGGCCCCACCTCTCTTGAGCTCCTTCATTCCCTTTATCCCCAAGGTTCCTTGTATAACCCTCCTTCCCCACTCACATTTAAATAACCCCATTTTTACCCATATCTCCCTTAGTAACACCTGTTTTCTGCTAGTCTTCTCTCTCAGGTTTTTATTTTCTTTTACCTCCCTGGGTCCTTATCATTATCATGGTTCCTGTAGTTATGACTGGATACATACTCACTTATAAGGACTTGGTGCTAGGATCCACATATGAGGGAGAACACACATCGTTTGCTTTTCTGAGTGTGTGTTACTTCACTAAGTATAACAGTTTCTACTTCCATCCATTTACCTGCAAATTTCATGATTTCATCTTTCTTTACCGCTGAGTAGAACTCCATTGCATTAATGTACCACATTTTCATTATCCAGTTGAGGGACCCTTAGGTTGCTTCCATCTTTTAGCTATTGTGAAAAGGACAGCAACAACCATGGATGTACAAGTGTCTCTGCAATAGGATGGGTTCCTTGGGTATATGCCAAGGAGTGGTATAACTGGGTCAAATGGTAGGTTCATTTTTAGTTTGTTAAGGGTTCTCTACACCTCTTTCCATAAGGGTTGAACCAGTTTGCAGCCCCACCAGCAGTGGATGAGTATTTCCCTTTGCCCCACCTCTTCTCCTACATTTGGTGTCATTTGTTCTCTTGATCTTAGCCAGTCTGACTGGGGTAAGATGAAATCTTAAAGTGGTTTTAATTTGCATTTCCCTAATTACTAATGACATTGAATACCTTTTAAGCTGCTTCTTAGCTTTTTTTTTTTTAATGTTGCTGAATTATTATTATTATTGTTATTTGTCTTTTTTGAGACAGGGTCTCCCTGTAGCCCCAGCTGTCCTGGAACTCACTATGTAGACCAGGGTGGCCTTGAACTCACAGATATCTGCCTGCCTCCGCCTCCCGAGTGCTGGGATTAAAGGCGTGCACCACCACGCCCGGCCTTCTTAGCTGTTTTTATTTCTTCTTTTTATTTCTTCTCTCTGTTCAGTTTCTTACCATCTTTTAATTGGGTTACTTTCTTGATTCTTTTTTTTTTGAGTTATTTATATATTCTGGATGTTCAACCTCTGTCAGATGTTTCGCTGGTGGAGTTTTCCCCCACTCTCTGGGTTTTCTCTTCACTTCCTTGGCTGCTTCTTTTGATGTACAGAAGCCTTTTAGTTTAATGAGGTTCCATTTGTTGATTCTTGACCTTATTTCCTGAGGAATTGATGTCTGGTTTAGAATAACTTTCCTATACCTATATCTTGTAGGTTATTGCCAATGTTTTCTTCTAACAGTTTCAGAATTTCAGGCTTCACATTGAGGTCTTTGATCCATTTGGAGTTGACTTTTTTGCAAGGTGAAAGATAGGGGTTTAGTTTTATTCTTCTACAGATGGAGATCCAGTTTTGCCAGCAAAATTTGCTGAAAATGCTGCATGGACATTTTTTTTGACAGATGTACAGTATCCAGCAATATACCTGTCACACATAGCTACTGGCCCTCAAATCTATCTTTGCATATCTTAGAAAATGAAGAAAAGAAATTACACAGTGCTTAATCTGTGCTGGATACTGTTTTAGATATGAAATATCTTATATATAGTGTAATTTAAAGAGTAAAATGCCTTTAATCCCAGCAGTCAGGAGGCAGAGGCAGGCAGATCTCTGTGAGTTCGAAGCCAACATGGTCTCCGTAGTGAATCCAGGACAGCTGTGGCTACAGGGAGACCCTGTCTCAAAAAGACCGAAAAAAAAAAAATCAATTTCGTTCCCAATCTCTTCACTTTAACCACATATATGTTTGGTACCAAGTTTTCCTTTGTAAGAAAAATGACAGATTGTACTTCTGTGGCTTGTTTATATGAAATAAAATATGGAACATAGTAAGTACTCAGAAAAGCTGGCTAATATTATATTGATAATTTTAAATAACAGACCAATGAGGCAAGCTTTATTAATCAATGCTCAATATTTAAAATGATTTAATTATATCACCTATTTTTGTATCTATCTAAACTCATTTTGAATTAAAAAGTCTGGACTTATTACACAGACCTATAAGTGACAAATCTCTGTCTCCCTTTGTAATGTCAGGTTGCTTTTGGGCAAATGTACTCATTTATATGAATCAACTCTAAAGTATGTGGCGAAAGCCAACTAAACTGATACTCATATGAGAAAATGTGAAAGGATTAAATGTCTTATTTTTTAAAAATATTTTTTGTTTTGTGTGTGAGCATGTGTATGTGTTTGTGCCTGCATGTTTTCATGTGTGTGTGCATGTGTATGTGTGTGTGTGTGTGTGTGTGTGTGTGTGTGCATGTACATGAGTAGGCCAGAGAAGCATCAGATCTCCTGGAGTTTGAAGGCAAGATGTTCAGAAATTCAAGGTCATCTGGGCTACATGATACTTTTGAAAAAATGTTAAAGCAACTTCTGGTCTTTTGTGAGCATAGAAAAGGAAATAGCAGAATAAATCCAAGTGTTTTCAGTAACAATATTAATAGCACCTCACAGTTACTCTGGGTCTAGAGTCCAAGAAGAACTTGGCTGTGAGTCTCTGTCTCAAGGTCTCTTTATAATGGTTCGGTCAAGCTATCACCCATAATTGTGGCTCAAGTAAGAGGAGGCTTAATTCCCAGCTCATTGACATCCTCATAGGCTTCAGGTAGTTGATAGCTGCTGGTAGGAAGCTCACCACTATTCCCATGACAGGATATGGTTCCCTGCCCTTTGCTGACCAGAGTCTTCTTAATTTCCTTCCCACATGGTTCTCTCCATAGAGAATCCAAGGACCTAGCAATGGCTTCCCCCTGAACAAACGGGTCAAGACCGCAGTCTTTTTCAGAGCCTGATTTCAGAAACATTCTCTTTACTTTTGATGTATATTCAGAGGTAGCTTCTGAGGTCTGTCTAGTCCACACTCAAGTGGAACATTAGGATGTGCATATCAGGAAGCAGGAATTTGGCACTCATCTTGCAGCCTGCCTCCACACATCAGAAATAAAAGAAGATGTCTAAGACATCAGTTCTGTGAATGCATTAAATGGGCATTAGGCAAGCGTCTTCTCTGACTTACATAATTGTGTAATGGGCAGGTGGCAGCACGTCTCTCAGGCAGTATGTGTAATTGTATTTATAAAACTCTAAGATGTGATTATCTTTAAGGAACTAAATCAGTGTTTGAAAATCAAAGATGCAAAAGAAACAGGAGGATATTCTATTGCAATAAAAAATTGGTTCATGTGATACTGAAAAAAAGAAAAATCTTATGAAAAATAAAATCTGATCATTTATAGGTGTTTAGGTGGTTGAATTTAAAAGTAATGAGTGAATGAATATATGAATGAATCTCACTCATTTGCCTATTAGAGATGTTAGCAGAATGAATATTAGGATTCTTAGCCCTGGCCTCAGTCATTTGAGGAAGAAGACTTTTTGGAAAGAAAACTAATTCTGGTTAATATATGATATTACAGTTAAAAAGTTCAATAGTTCATTTGTTGATATCACAGTAAAACAGAAAAATAAGAATGTAATGTTAAAACACTTTTCCCTATGAGCACATGGCCTGCAAACAAAATTCCTTTACAGCTAAGCAGGCCACAAGGGAGAGGGAATGTCTCATGATTTTTGAGACTTAAACTTAAATATTGGCTTATTTAAATGTCAGACAATATTTAGATGCCTTTTCTGTTCTTTTTGACAATTCCATACGATGAATTTTATTATGTTTATCCTCAAACTATTTCCCTTAACTCCTCACGGATCTACTTCTACCTCCCTACTTCCCCCAATATGTATCTCTTTTTTAAAATTTTTGTAAAATTTAGTAACCCAAGGACTCTAATGTGCTGGCCATGTACTTCTGGGTGTAGGAACATCAACAGGGAGCATGGTTCATCTACCAGGAAACATACCTTTAAAGAAACTGACTCGCCCTCCTCAGAAGCCATCAACTGTCCATAGCTACTCAGGGGTGGGGTCTCAAGAATATCTTCTCACTCTGTGCTGCAGTTTTATCATGATCTTGTACAGGGCTTGGGCAGGCAATCACAGCTATTGTGAGTTCATGAGTGCAGTGGTCCTCCCATATCCAGAACACACTGTTTGACTCTGGTCCTCTCCAGCCCTTGGCTCTTATAATCACTCTGCCCCTCTTCCATGATAGTCTCAGAGCTTTGATGATGGGTTGTGATACATAGATGCCTCATTTGTGGCTGAGTCCTTCACAGTCACTTATTCTCTGTACTTTGACCAGTTGTTGAGTTTCTGATTAATTACCATCCACTGCACAAAGAAACTTCTCTGATGAGGTCTGAGAGCTGCACTAAATTGTGGGCGGAGAAATACAAATTTACAGGACAGTTTGGTAGTACATCCATTTAGCAAAATAATAAGTAGTAGGTTCACTCCTAGGGCTAGTGAGTTCCCCAACTATGAGTTCTTGGCTTATTTAATAGATATCCCATTCACTGTGGTATGGTTACTTCCATATTTTAAAATATTTTTTAGCCTCAAAAATAATTTTCATTATCATTCTTTTTTTTAAAGAACAGTTTTTTGTTTGTTTTTTAAAATTTTATGTGTATGCATATATTGCCTGCATGTAAGTAAGTGCACCCAAGTTGTGCAATTCCTGCAGAGGACAGAAAAGGCTGTTGGATCCCCTGGAACTGGAGTTGTGGACAGTTTGTTAGCTGCTGTGTGGGTGCTGGGATTCTAACCCAGGTCTTCTGCCAGAACAGCCAGTGTTCTTAACCGATGAGCCATCACTCCATTTGCATTCTTATAAGTTTTTTTTTCCAAGTTATAGTGACATTTTGGTAGCATTTGAATGACACGAAATTTTTCTATGAATTGTAAATAGATAAGCTTTATGTCCAAACCTCATTTCATAGAAATAATTATATTTTTCAAGTGACTGATGACGTTGTGAAGTTACATTTTTACTTGCCAGTGTAAAATCAATTTTTAAACTAGAATAACCCATAACTATAATGAATTTGTGAAAAAAACCTCTTTTCTGGCTTCACACTGAGATTCCATTAGCTACATTTGAGATTGTTATATACACAGATGCACAGAACTAAATGTTTTCTGTAGTTGCCCCAAACCATTCAGTGACATAAAGTTTGAATGAGTGTCCTAAAACTACAGCCTTTGGAGAGTCTTAAAAGTCTGGGAACAAATGTTACACTGTCAATTAATGGCGATGTCTTCAAATCTGTGAGCTTTTTTCTCCAGAGCAAATGTTTTGCTTGGGAAACTTCCAGAAATAATAGGCTTCTCATACTCAGTGAATTCTCCAAATAAAAATGTTCCTGCACTGTCTGTGCTGAAAACAAGTTAACCAGTTCTTTTTGAGATACACAAAAATACTAAAGCAAAATATAGGCAGCACATTTCAAAAAGTAAAAGAAATTAGCACTACAGATTTATTTGTTAAATTATATTAACAGTAATAATTCGATCCATTTGAACATATCTAGTGTTCTTTAATATGAAATTATTTATTCAGGAATATCTGAACCATAGGGCTTGAAAAACGTCTCAATGGTTAAGAGCACTGACTGTTTATGTAATGGACCTGGGTTTGGTTCCCAGTACCCACATGGCAGTTAACAAACATCTGTAACTCCAGTTCCAGGGCATCTGACACACCCTTCTAACCTCTGTGGACATTGCATGACACAAGTGTACTTACATACATACAGGTAATATACTCATGCACATAAAAATAAAATAATAAAATATTTTTTAGAAAAAGACCATCTGAGCTGGGGATGTGGCACACTCTTTCAATCCTACCGTTTAGGAGGCAGAGACAGGTGGGGCTATGTGAGTTCAAGGTCAGCCTAATCTACACAGTAAAGTTCCAGACTAGCCAGGCTACATGGTGAGACTCTGTTTTTTGAAAAACAGCAGTATTTGAAGCTCAGTCAAAGAAGGATTTGATAGCAGAATTAATTATAACATTTATAATTCCCATGAAAAAAATTAAGGAGTGAAATCTCAAATCTCCATATTTATAAGATGATTTTATATTTTTATATAATTATTTCATCTCTTTTTCTGTCTTATTTTTGCTACATCTGTATGATAATTATACTTATTCCCAGCACTTGGGAGGCAGAGGCAGGTGGATCTTTGTGAGTTCGAGGCCAGCATGGTCTACATAGTGAGTTCCAGGATAGCTGGGGCTAAAAGGAGACCCTGTCTCAAAAAAAGACAAAAAAAAAAAAGGCAAAATACCTCATTTGGTCAGTTAATCCCCTTGTTACCTTGTTAAGGTAATAATGATTCCACTGGTATTTTCTACAAAAACTCTTAAAATCAACATCCCATTTATTTAGGCTGAGAATGCCTACACAAATTTTTCTGAAGTTGACAAAAGGGAAGTCAATTTAGTACCTTTTGGAGGAAAAAAAAATAAACCCAGTGCAAAGCACGCAAGGTGAAGGGAAACTTGTGAAGAAAAGATGTGAAAATACCCAGAGGTGAGAGCAGATGGGGAACTGTGTGTGACCCGGCATCATCCATCCAACTGCATCACACAAAATGCCATGGAGATTTCCCACTGGATGCAACTCCATCATACTGCCTATTAGGGAGGTGACAGACTTTCTACTTACATTGCCCTTGTGAGAAGCCCCCTGGAGTATTTAATCCAGTCCTGCACAGCTCAATAAGAGACAAGAAGGACTGAAGGGTGTTTTAAGCAAAACTATACACTCTAGGAAATAACATAAGGTCATAGGTCAGAAAGTGATTCGGAAAGGTCTTCTAATCTCCTACCTTGTCTCTGGACACAATTGCTTCAAAACACTGAATCTCCTTTACAAAATGGAATTGTACAGCATTTCTACTGTCTTAACCTCATATGTATGCATCATATATATATATATATATATATA
>NW_008330777.1:2154645-2165224 GCF_000622305.1 Nannospalax galili
AGAGAGAGAGAGAGAGAGAGGGAGAGAGAGAGAGAGGTTTTTGTTTTGTTTTGTTTTTTAAGAAAAGCTCTCTTTTAGTTCAGGGGCCCTTGAATTTACTATGTTGCTGATGATGGCCTTTAACTTCTCATCTAGCCTCCATTAGGGAGTGCTATATTATATTTGGGATGGTTAACTTAAATACAAATCCTCATCAAAATATGATGTTTCTTATAAACTTAAAAAAAGTCCTTGCATAAATTATACCATTAGGATTATAACCTAAATCAAAATACATCTTCTCCTGCATACCTCAAACTTCCCTCTGTTTTCTAGAAGCAAAGATCCCACCCTTCTCAGTCCCATAGCACAGTTTGAAAGCAACTACTTTTCTTGTGCCCTCACCTGTTTGCAGTCCCTACTTTTGAAAAATATATAAATGAAACCATCTATTGGGATTTTGTTTGTTTGTTTAGTTCAGAATTACAGAATTCCACCAAGAATAAGGGACTTAATTCTAATTTATCATTCAGTGTGATTCCACTGTGAATATTGTGACACAATTCATCTGTTCTACTACAGAGAGACATTTTTTTTTTTGCCTATTCAGAATAAATTTCTTCTGAGTAGTCTTACTTAGGTATTTGCAAACACAAATAGGGTTCTTGTTTGGGGAAATACTTAGGAGTGGGGTGATGTAGCAGACAACACACCGAGTTTCTAGATATCAACTCTCATACCATCAACTCTCTGAAATCACATTGTTAGTGTCAGAGTACAAGAGTCACCGTTGCTGACTGTGAGCTGGTTCCCCTGTACCATGAGCAGCTCCATTTTGTCCCCACATACTGTCCCCCTTCCAACATTAGGTCCAGGCCCCCTCTTGCTCTTTCAGACTCAGATCTCTGGACTACACTCAAATCCAGACCCCATCCACTGTGACCTGATCCCTGCACCCAGACTAGTTGCATTCTCTAGCTTCAAGGCCCAAACCTACTCTGCCAAGTTTGCTAGGTTATCCTCAACACCCACCCACCCCTCTTGCCCTTGCTCCACCTCCTGATCTGGCTGCCAGAGACCTGACTACTACCCTGGGAAGTCAGACCCTTTCCACTGTGGCTTGATTCCCCTGCACACTGAGCAACTCCTTTCTCCCCAGAACCTTGTCCCACTTCTAGCCTTGAGCCTAGGCCATGTCTTGCTCTTCTTGCCTCAGACCTCTGGACTAGCCTCCTAACCCAGTCCCTGCCCACTGTGTTCTGATCCTATGCATGCAGACTAGCTGCATTCTCCAGCTTCAGAACCACACCTACTTGGCCTAGTTTGTTAGATCCTCCCTAGACTATCGTACCCCACCATCTTTCCCCTATTACTCCTACCTGCCCCACCTCCGTCTGCTTGCCAGCAACCTGCATACTACCCTGGTAAGTCAGTCCCTGCCTGCTGGGCTTGATTCTACTGCACTCTGAGAAAGAAACTCTGTTTTGTTTCCCCAGTTGTCCCCTTTCCAGCCTTGGACCTAGGTGGGCTCCTACTCTTATGGCCTCAGCTATCTGGACTAACCTTCTAACCTAGACAACACTCACTGCTGTCCCACACCAGCCTTAACTCTATGATGCCCTCCTGATCTTGTCTGACACCTCCTCACTAGCCTGCCAGATCCCAGTCACTGAACCCCCAGGGCCTTAAATTCTCTTCACCCTGACAGAGAGCACTTCACTATTGAGCTTCAAACCATCCTGTCCCACAAATATAAAATGAAAAGTAAGAACCTGAGGCACATACCAAGTAACTATTCGTATGTTAGCAAGAAGCAACCAAGCTACATCAACAATATAAACAGAACAAAACTTCAACTAAACAAAGGCAGACTAGAATAGAATTTTATATCAGAAATCCAACCCAAGAAATCCATATGCCCAAATGGCAATGAAAAATAAAAAAGTAAAGAAAGGAAACAAAACAAATAACATGATAAACTAAGGGAATGTGTCCTCCTCAAAGCCTACCAGTCCTATAGAAGTGTACTAAAATGACAACTACCCAAACTCAGGACACAGAATTTTAATGAACACTCATAAATATGAGGAAAGAACTTTAAGAAGATACAAACAACTCAAAGAACTCAGAGAGGATAAGAATAAACTTCTGACTGAAGATCAAGAAAGAACAAATAAGAAATTACAAATGTATGACTGAATGAAATGGCAAAAACAATTCAGGACATGAAAAATGAGTTCACAAAAGAGATTGAAACATTGAAGAAAACCCAAGCTGAAATGAAGATGGAATTGAAAAATTCAATAAGTCAGTTTGAAAGGATGGGAAAGTTTCAAAGGCAGGATGAATGAAAAAAAACAGAATATCAAGACGAGACAACAAAGTTAAAGAACTTGACCATTCAAGCAAAACAATATGAAAAATTAAAAAACCACAGAAATTAAATATGCATAAATATGAGACACCATAAATTAATAAATCTATGTATCATAGGCCTAGAGGAATGAGAAAACTCTCAGGTCAACTGCATTGATTGGATCTTCAACAGATTATAAAAGAAAACTTTCCAAAATTACGGAAAGACATACTTACATAGATATAAGAAGAACACATAACACAAAATAGACAAGACCAGAACAGAAACTTCCCACGGCATATTATAGTAAAAATACTAAATGGACAGAAAAAAAGAGAGAGGGTACTGAAAGCTCTTAGAGAAAAGCAACAAGTTATGTATAAAAGAAAACCCTTCAGAATTAAAAGTAGCATTTCAATGCAAACTGTGAAGGCCAGATGATCCTGGACCAATGTCTTCCTTTCCCAGTTCTAGATAACCATGGATGCCAACCAAGAATACTTAGCAAAACTATCTATTATAGTCAAAAAGGAAAGAAAAAAATTTCACGACAGGAATAAGCTTAAAGAATTCATGTCTACAAAACCAGTCCTACAGAGAATACTCTAAGCAATACAAAGAACTCAAGATAGAAATTACTATACTAAGGAGTCAAAGAAAGAAAAGAAAAGATATAATTACAGAAACTCAAAATAGGACCAAGTACATAAACAAATTAAAATGACAGTAACTGATACACATCTTTCAGTAATAACACTAAATATCAATGGCCTCAACTTCCCAGTCAAAAGATATATTCTAGTTGAACGGATTAAGAAACAAAATCTGGAGCAAATCAGCAAGCAGCATTCCTTCATGGCCTCGGCTCCAGCTCCTGCCTCCAGGTTCCTGTCCTGAGTTGCTACCCTGGGCTCCCTGATGAATTGTGGCCCTGGATATGTAAATCAAATAAACCCTTTCCTCCCCAAGTTGGTATTGGTCAGAGTATTTTGTCATAGCAATGGACAAACAAACTAGAACAGATATTGGTAACAGGATCATTGAGTATTGCTGTGACAGGCCTAACCTAGGTGTTTTGGAGAGGACTGTGGAAACATTTGGAACTTCAGGTTGGAAAAGCCATCAGGTGCTTAGAATTTGTTGCTATGGAGCTTGGAACAGTTATGCTGAAAGAGTTATGGATGATGGAGGCCTGGCTTGTGAAGCTTCAAAGGGAAGCAGAGACTATCAGGACTGTTTGTGTGATATCTTGAATTGAGAATATGTAGGTTCTGGTTAGCTGGAGTCAAAGAATCAATGATGATTAAGAAGAGACTAGAACTGAAGTGAAACCTTTGTTTTATTGGAACAATTGATGCTGGTTAGTTGGGGCTGAAAAATCAGCTGTAAGTAATAAGAGACCAGCATCCCTGTGGTAAAATCTTCTGGGAAGTATTTCCTCAGGGTCAGCACACAGAAGCTGTGGTCAAGAGGGACCTGAGCCTCCATCTCAAGCTGGAAGCAGGACTTGGTAATGCATCAGTCTCCTGCATGATTCTGGTGTTGAAAGCGTGAAGGAGGTCACAGAGAACACCCGAGGCTTTGCACCCCAAGACGACAGAAGAGGCCATTAGTGAAGGTGCAGCCTCAGTTTCAGTGGAGACCCCAGAGTTTTGGAGATGCCAGGACCATGGGATGACCACCAAGGGCAGCAGCAGGGGTGGAATGGATCCTTCCTGGGTCTGCTAGATGAGCTGTGTGTGCTGAGGATGGCAGAGTCAGAAGTGAAGCTGCCAAAACTCTTTGGAGCTGAGAAGTTAGTGAGTTAATCCCAGATGTCCAACCTTGAGCTAGCTTGCTAGACTTAAGTTTTGCTTAGGTATGCCCAATTCTTCCCTTTAGAAATAAGACAGTACTTGTGTTGTATTTTATAGGAGTCCACAATTAAAAGTCCATAGTCTCTTTGAAAGTCTCTTGAGTCTTTCTACTTTTTAAGGACTGTGGGACATTTAAGGTTATACTCTTATGATATTGTTAAGATCATATCTTAGGGATAAGAAATGGAATGTATGGTTTCATAGTGATGTGTTTTGTATGTCAAGTTGATGGGGTCAATTGTGCTGGATAGCTTTAGTTGTCAACTTGACACACCTGGGTAGAGGGAGCCTCAATTGGTGAACTGACTCCATTGGACTGGCCTGTGGCCATATCTGTGGGGTATTTTCTTGATTACTGAGTGATGTGGGAGGACCCAGCCCACTGTGGGTGGTGCCGCCCTTGGGTAGGTGGGCCTATGTTGTATAAGAAAGCAAGTTGAGCTTGGGCCAGAGGAGCAAGCCAGTAAGCAGCATTCCTCCATGGCCTGTACTTCAGTTCCTGCCTCCAGGTTCCTGCCCTGAGTTCCTAACTTGGGCTCCCTAAGTGATGAACTGTGACCTAGGAGATGCCAGGTAAATAAACCATTTCCATTTCCTTCCCAATTTAAGACAAGGCAAGAGAAAAGAAACAAAATCCGTATATAAACAAAATCCATATGTGTGTGTGTGTGTGTGTGTGTGTGTGTGTGTGTGTGTATGTATGTATATTTTGTCTTCAAGAAAGCATCACACTTGCAAGGATAGGCACCACCTTCAGGCCAAAGGATGAAAAACTACACTCCAAGCAAATCGCATTAAGAAAAAAAAAAGGTGTTGCAATTCTAATATCTGAAAAAATAAACTTCAAACTATAACTAATCACAAGAGATAAAGAGAGTCACTTCATTCTGATCAAAGGAACAAATGACCAAGAAGATATTACAATCATGAACATATATGCATAAGACTCTGGTGCACCCACTTTCAAAGAAACAGTACTATAGGACTTTAGCACACAGATTAACCCCAACTCAATAATAGTTGGTGACTTCAGTATTCTACTATCTCCAATAGACAAATCAACTACACAAAGAATAAACAGAGTCATCCGAATTAAATGATACCATACATTAAATGGACCTAACAGACATCTACCAAATATTCCACCCAAGGACCAAAGAATACACTTTCTATTCAGCAGCCCATGTAAGTTTCTGTATAGTTGAACAAATACTGGGGCACAAAACAAACCTCAAAAAGTACATAAAAATTGTAATAATTCCATGCATTCTATCAGGCTGCAATGCAATAAAGCTCAATATCAATAGTTGAAAAAAATTTCAGTAACTATGAAATAATAGATATTAAACAACACACTCCTGTTTAATTAATGGGTCCAAGAAGAAATTCAGAAAGAAATAAAAGTATTCCTGGAACTAAATGAAAATAGAAACACAGCACAACAAAACCTTTGGCACACTTAAAGGTGTCCTAACAGAAAAGTTTATATCGCTAAGTACCTACATGAAAAAGTCAGAAAGAGCATATATAAATTACTTTAAAGTACTACTTAAGACTCTGGAAAGACAAGAACAAACCAAACCAAAACCTAGCAGTCCAGAAGAAAAAACAAAAATATGAAGAGATTAATGAAATAGAAGCAAAGAATCAATGAATCTGGGTTGGTTCTTTGAAAAGATTAACAAGGTAGACAAATCCTTAGTTCAGTTAACTGAAAGAAAGAAAAAGCAAACTTAAATTAAGAAAATCAGAGATGAAAAGGGAGAGATGAAAAGGGAACATTGCAGCAGACAACAAAATTGTCCATAATATTATAAGGGAATAGTATAAAAACTTATTCTCTATTAAATTTGAAAATCTCAAAGAAATAGGTGAATTTCTAAATTCATGGATAACACCAAAGTTAAACCAAAAAGAGATCAACAGCTTGAACAGACCCGTAACAAATAAGTAAATTGAAACAGCAATACAAAACCTCACAACTGAAAAAAGTCCATGCCCACATGGATTCACCACAGATTTCTATCAGACATCAAAGATCTGCAACCAATACTACTTAAATTATTCAAAAATATAAAAACAGTGGGAGAACTTCCAAACTCATACTTCCTATGAATTCATCATCATTTTAATACACAAACCCAGTAAAGACACAATAAAAAGAAAACTGTAGGTCCATATCCTTAATGAACATAGATACAAAAATTCTCCACAAATGCTACAAATCGCGCACACACACATTTCACAAAGATCATCCACCATGATCAAGTTAGCTTTATTACAGAGATGCAAGGAAGGTTCAATATACATAAATCAATAAATGAAATATATAAATGGACTTAAAGACAAATATCACATGGTCATTTCAATAGATGCATAAAAGGGTTTTTGACAAAATCCAATGTGCATTTATGTTAAAAGTCCTAGAGGGATTTGAACTGGAGGGAACATACCTCAACACAATTAAAGCTATACACACTAAACCCATGGCCAACAACATTCTAAATGGAGAAAACTTGGAAGCATTTTCATTAAAATCATGAACCAGGCAAGACAGTTCACTGTCTCTAGCTCCTTTTCAATATAGTGCTTGAAAATCTTGCTACAGCAATAAGACAAGGGATGGAAATCAAAGACATACTAATTAGAAAAGAAGAGATCAAATTATCCCTATTTGCAGATGACATAATATGATGATATGATTTCAAAAATTCACCAGATACTGGTAGAAATGATTAGTACTTTCTGCAAAGTGCCAGGTTACAAAATCAATTTACAAAAATCAGTAATAGCCTTTCTATATACCAATAATAAGCAATCAGAGAAAGAATTCATGGAAAACCTCTCTTTCTCAATAGCCTCAAAATAATCTAGGAATAGACCTAACTAAAAACTGAAATTCTGGAACTTTTATCATACATAGTCAATACCTCCACAAGACATAGATCCAGGAAAGGACTTTCTAAATCAGACATTAGTTGCTCAGGCATTAAGGTTAGCAATTGACAAGTGGAACCTCCATAAACTAAAAAGCTTCTGTACAGCAAAATAAACATCCAAGGAAATGAAGAGGAAGTCCATAGAATTGGGAGAATCTTTGCCAGCTATACATCCAACACAGGATTGATATCCAGACTACCCAAAAACTAAAAAAAAACAAACAAAGAAACGAGATACAAATGACTCAATAAAAAGATGGGCTTAGGACCTGAACAGAGAGTTCTCAAATAAAGAAATAAAAATGGGAACTGGAGAGATGACTCAGCAAAGAAGAACACTGACTGTTCTTGCAGAAGACCCGGGTTCAAATCCCAGCACCCACATGGCAGCTAACAACTGTCTGTAACTCCAGTTCCAGGGTATCCAACAGCCTCTTCTGTCCTCTGTGGGCACTGCACGACATGGGTGCACTTACTTTCATGCAAGCAATACATGCATACACATAAAACAAAAATAATAAAATAATTTAAAAAAGAAATAAAAATGACCAAAAAATACCTTAACAAATGTTCAACGTCCTTAGTAATTAGGGAAATGCAAATTAAAACCACTTTAAGACTTTATCTTACACCAGTCAGACTGGGTAAAGCCAAGAGAAAAAAAGACATCAAATGCTAGTGAGGAGCTAGAGAAAGGGGAATGCTCATTTACTGCTTGTGGCAGTGAAGAGAAGAACATAGTGCAACCACTATGAAAAGCAGAGGGTGGACTGTTAGAATAGCAAAAGGCCCCAAAAGAAAGAGAGGGAAAGAAAGAGAGAAAGAAAGAAAGGAAAGAAAGAAAGAAAGAAAGAAAGAAAGAAAGAAAAAAGGAAGGAAGGAAGGAAGGAAGGTACACAAAGTTGTCAGCAAAAAGTGATGGGGAAATATGGGAGGGGAGGGAGTGGGCCTGGGTTTGATCAAATCACCTTACATACATGTATGAAAGTCTCAATACAATTTTTTTTTAAGTTCAAAAATAAACTCTTAAAAAGCTAAAAAAGTATCAACCGTATGATCTGGTTAGACCACTCTGTGGTATGTAACTGAAGGACTCATCCTACTGTAAAGTTATCTGTACAACCATTTTTGTTGCTGCCTGTGGGTCTCTCCCTCCCCTCGTGGGTCGTTGGCCACCAGTCCATGAAGACAAATGGAGTAGAAGCCACAAACGGGTTCAGGATGGCCAGTGAGCATGACGGAAAAAGACTTTCTGGGGAGGCAGATTCAGTGATATATCTCCAGATTCAGTGATACAGCTCCAGATTCAGTGGGGGTCAGGGAAAATATGGTGTGGAGTCAGCAGCCAAAGCTTCAGGTGATAGGTGCTCATAGTATGCTTTGTTTACATGTGGTAGGGGGATTCTATCATCCGACTATAGGGCAATGCCTAATTATCATATACAAAAAACCTGGGGGCAGTTTTATTGCAGGTAACTATGCCAAAGGTCATGTTCCAAATAAGGTCAGGCATCCGTGCTTGGTGTCACTTTCCAGGCAAGTCAGGCAGAGAGCAGGAGGCACCCGCTGAGAAAGGGAGTCCTTAGAGCTATCTGAACATGGAGGACTACAACCTTAGCAGCAGGGTCCCCCAACAGCAGCCCTTTTCACAATAACTAAGAAATGGAAACATACTAAATGTCCCTCAACTGGGGACATGGATAATTAAAATGTCGTACATTTACACAATGAAGTTCTACTCAGTAGTAAAGAAAGATGAAAGGGGGAAAAAATGGGACACCTTAATTGGGGAAACCATGATGGAAGGGTTAGACAATGAGAGAGATAAATAATGCCTAGCTAGTTTTAAAAACCAGAGGGAACCATATTAGTCCAACAACCTACTGTCAAATTATACATAGCAGATCAAGAAATATATGTCTAGGTAAGGTTTATCTGAGAACAATTGGTCTTTGCCCAAGATTTATCTACATGACACACAGTAATTAAAAGTACCAGCCTGGTGGAACTAACCTTCTTGGATGTTTAACAGACATACCTTGAGGCCTATAATAATTTGGTCAGAGGGACATAAAGGACAGTTTTTGCTCCTTGCCCTCCTAGATCGACTAGTTCCAGGGGAATATCTCTCAAAATGTCCTGTAATTGTGGTGGGCCACCAGTCCTCTTGATCAGGGAGGCCGAGGAGACCCCACTAGATGGACTTGTGTCCAGCCTACAAAGAGGAGGGTCAACAAAGAGGAAACATTTCCTCCATGCTTCCAAGTGAAGCCATGGTTGAGTAGGACCTTTGACTTATCTTCACATAGACAGAACTGGTAAAAGAAAAGGAGTCAGGGTCTCCTTCCAATCCCATGTGACCCCTGAGGAACAGCTCCTCAGACAGCCTTAAGAGTAAAAATAAATTGGTTTATCTGGGCTAATTGTATGGCCTTAAACACACAAAAGGAAAGTATAACCAAAGATTAAAGGTTCCAATATAATTTTGTAAGAGTCCATATGCAAGGCTACATAACAAGCAACAATGCTAGATTGGAGATACCTTCTTTTGAGTGGTTGGCCAGGGTGGCCAAAGGGATTCCTAGATAGTAACCCAGCATAAAACTGGGAAAATGAACAGCAGACCCCAATCTTATCTAAAGGAATATTGACAACTGATTGCTGCTAGATGAGAAACAGCTGACCTTCCTAAAACAAAGACCTGTGGATAGGCTGACTAGATTCACCAGATGGACAAGTAGTGGGAAACGGTTAGGGGTGCCAACAACACAGCAGACAGTAGCAGTGTAACAGAGTATAAGGGCTCTAGTGGGGGGAGGGAGGCTATGGGAGAGTGGAATCTGGGAAGTGGGTTTATATTTGAATAAGATGGTTTGGGATGTTCTGTGTGATATACACACACACAAAAAAAATGAACAAATTTAAAGAATGTATTATATTTGAGGAGGAAGAATAAAAATTTACATCATGTTAATTAGTAGAGGTGATAAACATTACCATTGAAATCTACCCGATGACTTTATAGACATACACAGATGCCAAGGATCCAAGTGCAACCGATTATGAGTAGTAATAATCAGAGAGACACATGCACCAACATCTCAGTGTTAGTAGCAAAAACAATGAGTCTTTCTGTAAGAAACAGTATATTTTAAAATGAAATGGAGATTTTTTTTAAAGGTTAAAAACTCATTCAATTTTATATCTTACAGGGCTTATACTGAGTTCAATATTGTATAACTGTATTAATTCAACAGCAAACCTAAAAAATTTATAGCCACTTTTGAAAGAGCTGTATCTTTACTCTGGAAACTGTCATTGAGCATATTAAAGCTGTAATGATACGCTTTTCCTAAAAAAATAATATTAAAAAATGTAGGAAACAGTGTATTTTAAAGTGAAATGGAAATCTTCTTTAAAGGGTAAAAACTCATTCAATTTTATATCTT
>NW_008330777.1:2165537-2193760 GCF_000622305.1 Nannospalax galili
AGCTAAATAAATAATAAGATACATACAGGTTAGAGATGCATGTGCCAACATCTCAGTGTTAGTAGCAAAAATAATGAGTCTTTCTGCAAGGAACAATTATTTTAATAATGAAATGGAGATCTTGTTTTAAATGTTAAAACCTCATTTAATTTTGTGTCTTATAGAGTTTACACTGAGTATAATATTTTGTAACTGTATTAATTCAACTGTAAACCTAAAAATTTATAGCCAATTTTCAAAGAGATGCATGTTAGCTCTAGAAATTGATATTGAATATGTCAATGCTGTTGTAATGAAATGCTTCTTTTAATTATGTGGTTATTAAATAAACACTTAAAAAACAAACCCGAGAGAAATGTATTATCTCAAAAACCTGCTGAAAAATACCCATATAATATCTGAACATGAGTGTATACGTTTACCTGGTGGCTATATAACATGAAATACAGTGCCAGATAGGAGAGATTGCCTTTCAAGTTGTTGGTCAGGGTCTTCCAAGAGACTCCAAAAATAAGACAGGTTATTGCTACAACCCTTGATTACCTGCCAGAACTTGGAGGGAAGAGCCTAATGTTGAAGATAGGACATACTTTGGATACAGGACTTAGAGCAATGGAACTGGAACAGACTTGGAAGTCTCCTCCCTGAAGACTAGCTATCATAGTTCTAGAGGATACTATGCAAGCTGATAAGAGAGAAAAATCAACTATTGGTCTAACCCCAGCTTTAAAGCCCAATAGACAACAATGGCTGGCTTAGTAAACTATCTGTATTGATACAGTAGTGGTACTTTTATCTAGGGGGTACTTTTATCAGCAGCTATATGATTAAACTTAAAGCCCTCTAAGTGGGAGGGAGCTCATGTATGCCATTGTAAACATATCCAAATACACGTGGCTGAAGAGGTCATAGATCCTAGAGAAAACCCCATCTCTGTCATATTCCTAGATAAATGTAATTTCTTACCATACTCTAACTATAGATCCTTATATTTACAGACATGTATACTATTCACCACTCATCAATGGAGCTTCATTTTTAAACAGATGGAGACTATTACAGAGTTCCACAACTCATTACACATTGAGAATATATGTCTGAGAGATGCCCAGCACTAAGTGACACATGTACAGTGGAACCGCTATACCATAAGGCTGCTGAAACATAGTAGAATAGATTGTAGCTCAACTCTCACCAGCATAACTTCCTTGTGCAATAGAATGAAATGCACACAGAAGGGCACAACTGGCCAAGGTGTAGAAAATAAGAGACTACAGAGTGCATGTCGCTAGATAGGAATCGTATATTAAACCTCATAGACCCATGGCTCAGGGACCATTGTGGAAGAGGGGTGGAAATACTGTAAGAACCAGGGTTGATGCATGAACATAAGGAAACAATCTTCCAGGCCTCTGAGAACTTGCTCATATATACTTGTAGCAATGGTGACTGCATGCATAAGACCCATGCAGATTCTATCAGACAAAATCCATCATGGAACTGGCAAAATGGGCAGTAGACCCTAACTTTAGTAGAGGAACTATTGGCAGCTGATCACTGCTGGGTGAGGAACAGTTGATCTTCTTTAAGGGAGTGAGTCTAAGTAGGCTGAGTAGACACCAGTGATAAACTTGCACTGAGGGTTATCTAGGTACAAAGTTTTACTTGACAGGCCTTAACATATTTGGCAGAATGCATGAAATCTGGTGACGGGGGGATATGGCAGGGTCCAGATGGTGAGGGGGTCTAAATTTGATTAAGATGTATTGTATGGAATTCTAAAGATTCAATAAAGTATACATTAATAATAATTTTTTTTGGAAAAAAATCACTATTACTTCTGTCTCACAGTATTTGGTTTTTGATTTTATACTTGTAATCATTCTGAATGACACATAATGGTTTTTCATTGACATTCTAACCTGCATTTTCTTCATGACTAATGAAGGTGACTAGCTTTTCACATATCTTTATTGAATATTTTGACATCTTTTAAAAAATGAAATGTTTATTCTTGACTTTTGTTGTTTTAAAATACCTATAGTAAGAAAATAATATCCATTTCTGAGGATTTCAAATGAGTCCACCTTTGATACCAGGCACTGGAGATGGTAGAGCTCACCCCATGATATTCCCCAGGAAAAGAAACAAAAGGGATTATATGAGGGTAACTTTATGGAGAGAGCCTGAAATTAATGTGCATTACTTTTAATCACATTTTACTGCTTAAAACTTAATTTAGTGGTTTAGTTAGCTGCATGAGTATGGCATGTCATTGATTGGCAAGTAGAGAACACAGGTTTGATTTGACACATAGTCACATAATAAAAAAAAATCCTTTCTAAAAAGGGTTTTAGATGGATGGCATGTTGGTGCATGCCTTTTAATACCAGCACTCAGGAAGTAGAGGCAGGTGGATCTCTGTGAGATCAAGGTCAGTCTGATCTACATAACACACTCCAGGTCAGCTGGGGCTACAGGGAGACCCTGTCTCAAAAAACAAAATGAAAAAGGATGGCACAGTTTTAGAAAGCAAAGCTCTTCAAGGTCATAGTAAAATCAGTCTGCCATGGTAACAAATACTTAGATCATGTCCCTATTGGAATCTACAACTGTAGTATTCCTTTATCATTTTGATTTTACATATATATAACACACTCCAGGTCAGCTGGGGCTACAGGGAGACCCTGTCTCAAAAAACAAAATGAAAAAGGATGGCACAGTTTTAGAAAGCAAAGCTCTTCAAGGTCATAGTAAAATCAGTCTGCCATGGTAACAAATACTTAGATCATGTCCCTATTGGAATCTACAACTGTAGTATTCCTTTATCATTTTGATTTTACATATATATATATATAATTTCAGAGTTCAAAAAGACGACAGAGGTCATCTGTCTCAGTACTTATCCAATGCATAAATCCCCTCCAGCTGGTTAAACTCATTTTTAATTCCAAAGCTATTCTCCAAGCTTCTAGTCATTTCATCAGCAAACTTAATTAACAGAGACTCTATTCAATCTATTGACTCATGAGGCCAGCTTATCAAAATTAATAAATACATAATTTGGCTGACTGCACAGTGAGGTGAAAGACGTGGGAGTAATATACATTACCTCTATGTCTATAATTCCTACCATAAAATTAACAAGCTATATCAGATAATCCTAAATTCACTTTTCTTTGGAAAAAAAAAGCCATGTCATTACAACCACATGCCCTTGAGGGATCAAAAATAAAATATTGCTTGTGCAAGTTAAAATGTGCTACTTGGATGAATTAACACCTCAGATGAACCACAGAAAAAAGAGGAACACTTAATTCAGTAACTTTAAGATGGTTTTCTAAAATGTGTGCCAACTCTGGAGAGAGATATGCTAAGTACTGTGTGTCCATCTTGGGCAGCAGTATACATAGACTGGATATGAAAGCCATTCTCTAGGCATGGGCTGTTCTAAGACACTTGATTTTTACACACTTGGCTCATGTTCAAGTCTCAGTAAAGAGAAAATAAAAAACTTCAAATGCATAATATGCAGTATTTTAAATTTAAATATAGTGACGCAGTACTATTGAAAATAATTAGGAATGTGGGTAGCGTTCTTTCTTCTTGAGTGTGGGTCCTTATCATTACTGCTATGTAGTTTAATAGGTTGTCCATATCTCTGGAGATTACTGGCCAATAAATTGTGCATGAAAACTTACTTCTCAAGAGAGAAGCAATAAGGACCACACTGTAATTAAATATTTTCAGTGTAAGTTATATTTTAAATATTTATTTCCATATATAATATATTTATATTTTAAATTATGGTCATCAAAAATATCAACCATCTTCTAAATTTTGTGCTGTTCAAGTGAGTTTTCATTGGCTTCCAAAATGTTATTTGCAGAAGTAAAAGATTATTTAACTTTGATCAACAAAGTAAAAAAAAAACCCTTTTCTTATAAGATTTATATCTGATTTAAAATATTAGTTGACTACTTAAGATTTTATTTATTTTTAAAATATTTTATTTATTATTTTTATGTGTATGAGTGTATTGCCTGCATGTATGTGAGTGCACCTGTATCATGCAATTCCACATAAATCAGAAGAGGGCTTCGGATTCCCCTGGAACTAGAATTAAGGATGGTTCACAGCTGCCATGTGGGTGCTGGGAATCAAACCTGGGTCCTCTGCAAGAGCAGTCAGTGCTCTTAACCGCTGAGCCATCTCTCTAGCCCTGACTACATAAGATTTTAAATTCAGCTTAAAAATATTATTTGATTGTATGTTAACAAATGCAAACATTCATCTTTAAAGGAAACTTTAATTGATATTTGGTCCCTGTCACAGATTTGAAAAATGAAAGATATTTAAGTATTTTAAATTGAAGTTCTTTCTTTACATATTTAAATAACTTAAATGTAAGTCAAATTCATACTGAGTTTAGAAATATCCACATTAAGGTGATTTTTGGGTTACCATCTTCATTGATTAGGCTAGTCAAGTTTAAAAAAATTATTTGCTAATTTGTCTTGTTTTTTGAGACAGTCTCTAACCCAGGCTGGCTTCAAGCTCACTATGTATCCAAAGATGACCTTGAACTCCTGATCTTCCTATTGGAATTCCAGGCACGCAGTACCATGCCCAGTTTATACACTGCTGGGGATCAAACCTAGGGTTTCATGAATTACTCTACCAACTGAGCTACATCTCCATCCAAAAAGTTTATTTTGGTTTACGGTTTTGAAGATTTCAGTCCATGAAATCAGTTGGATTTCATGGTCAGTTGGACCCATTATTTTCATGACTATGGCCAGGGCAGCACCTTGTTCTGGGAATGCATGCCAATTACACATTTCATGGTGAATGCAGGGCTAGTTCATGGCAGCTAGAAGGGGAAGAAAGACCAAATGACCAGCATCCCACAGGTCGCTTGTGGGAAAGCCTTCAAGGAACTAAAACCTCCACTAGCCACCATCTCCTAAAGACTGTATAACTTTTAACAGTGCCATGCTGAAAGTAAGTCTTTTACACACTGAGTTTTGGTGACTGTTCCAGACCCAAATTAAGTACTAATGTTATGTATCAACCAGAAGCTCAATCCAGGGATATATCCTGGGGATGCTTAAAACTAGAATGGTTTTGTTTTTGCTCCTATCATCTGGACTGTCCTTAAGAAGCTCCTTATTATAGCCACTTACCTCTGTCTCCAAAATTTGGAGATTATTAATCAGGTAGCAAGAAACGGAGAACATGAGTCTTCTTGTTGACTAAATGTAAATTGAGTGTAGTTTGTTATTGTCCATGAGGTGGCTATTCTACTTGTTGAATATAATGAACATTTTTTTAATTCATTCAATTTTTAACTCTGCTCATGTTTTCCCTGTTAAGATTATAATCCTAAAGGTATTAAAATATTGTACTAGATTCTCTAAATTTTCCAATAATATATTTGTGTCTTAGAATTTATAATGCTCTTCTCCTGACATAAGATTAAATTTTATATTTTAACTGCTTCAATATCATAATTTGTTATAGATTTGTTGAAATTTTTATCTCATTTTGATTTAATTTTGGTAAGTTATGTGCATCTGTTATTTTAGATTTTATGATTTATGAGTCTTTAAGCTATATCCTAATGATTTTCTCAATTTTATTGGCCTCCATTATAATGTTTCCCTTTTCATCTTTAATTTTTATTAAGATTTAGGCTTATTCTTTCTTTTGGTATGTTTGATTCTTTGAATTGTTGATATTGTTTTGTTTATATTTCATTAATTTCTCTAACCTTCTTTTTTGAGACAGGGTCTCCCTGTAGCGCCAATTGGCCTGGAATTTGCTATGTAGACCAGACTGGCCTCGATCTCACAGAGATTCTCCTGCCTCTGCTTCCCCAATATTGGGATTAAAGGCATGTACCACCATGCCCAGGTTTTCCCTGATCTCAATTATTTCTTTCTGTCTACTAATTTTAGGTCTGGTTTGACCTTGTTTTTCCAAGGTTTTGATGTGCATTGCTGTTATTTATGTGAGAACACTGGGATGCTTTAATGTAGTCAGTTATACTTATAAATGCCCCTCTTTCAACTACTTTCATTGTATTCCATAGGTTCTGGTATGTTGTGTTTTCATTTTTCTTCAATTCTAGGGATTTTTTGATTTCCAGTTCACTTTGTTCAATAACTACCCATCAATCAATAGTGTATTGTTCAATCTCCCTGAGTTTTGAATATGCTGAGGATTTCTAGTTTTATTTTATTGTGGTCAGAGATACTAAAGAAATTATTTCTGTTTTCTTTGTGTTGTATTAGCTAATCTGCTTAAGAGACAATTCCGTGGCCTGCTGAAAAGGATGTTTACTCTGCAGTACTTGGATGGAATGTTCAGTAAATGTCTGTAAGGTTTATTTGATCTATAATGTATTTAACTGGTTTTGTTGGTGTGACCTGCCTACTTCTGAGAGTGGGGTACTAAAATCACTTACCTATTCTTGTGTTGTGTGCCAGTTAATTCTTTTAAATTTTTTTTGAGAATTTCATACATGAGTATTGTACTTGCATCATTTCTATCCCTTACAATTCCTTCTCTAATACCTCCCATGCCACCCATTACCTCTCAATTTTTTGTCCTTTTTATTATATATAATTATATACATACATATATATATATATATGATTAGAGGTGTTCATGCATATATGTGTTTAGGCGGAGCCCTTGGGATTAGATAACCTATCAGGGAGCTATTCCCTAGAGAAAACTGATTCTCTCTCCCTCAGTATCCATTGATTACCTGCACCTCTTCATCTATAGGTAGGACCCCATAAAATTTTCCCAATTCGCTTTGGTTTGTCAACTGTTTTTTGTGATTATGCAGATTTTGTTAGAAGGAGGCTTCCTGTGTGCAGCATCCCTATTATGGTGAGAATGCCTTATCCAGCATCGGGCATCTTATTTTCTAGGCTAGTATATGCACTTTGCTAGGTAGGTCGATATTGTGATTATAATTAACTGTTGTAAAAATGATTAAAATGTTCTGGATCAACAAGAGAGGAAAACTAAAAATAATTTTTTCTAATCACAATGTAAATGTAGTGAAAGTCATGTAGGCACAAATGGGTAGATCTATTTTATAGCCGATACAAGAGTGCTTGTCACTCCCTCAAATGCAAAACTCAAGCCTTAATCATCAAAGAAGCCTTTAGTAGGTGATTAGGTCATATAAGCAGAACCTGCATAAATGAAATTAGTTCCCATAAAAGTGGCCCCAGGGGCTGACTTTTTCCTTTCACCACGTGGGACAGCATATTAAGAAGCAACATTTTGCTAACCAGAAGACAGCCCAGGGCAGGCTCTGAATCTGCTACCACCTTGACTTTGGACTTCCCAGTCTCCAAACCCATCAGAGAAAAATCTCTGTTTCTTCTACCCAATTTATGGCATATTTCAGTAGCAGCTTGAATTGACAAAACCAAATTCATTTTATCCATTGCATTTATTTTTGTTGTTTCTATATAGAAATAAGGCCGCTTGAAACCTTGATGATTTATTACTACGTAAAAGAAAATGCAGGATATAAAATTTATTGACTCCTTGATAAGCTTATTTACTGAGAAGCATAGAAGCAATGACCATACGGAGAACAGCTTTGAGAACAGTGCTCCACACTAAGAGCGTCGCAGTCTTTCATTTTCTTATTCAAATGTGTCTGGGTACTCTTATTTCTCTGGCATTTTCCCATCATTTAAAAACTCAGTTTTAAACATTCAGTGAAGAAAAAAATCATTGGATTTTCAACTGAGACTTTATTAAGATTTTGAATCTTTGTATCACTTATTCCCAATTGTGAAAATCCCTAAAGTTTGCATTCTTTAATCTAACAATAATATTTTATAATTTCATATGTGCAGTTATTTTCTTCCCTTTAACCACCTATGCTCTATCATGCTTATATTCTCCAAATCTACCTCTTCCATCTTACCTGTTCTTCAGCTGTGTTTAATATGTTATCAACACAATGATTTTATTTATTTTGATATTTTATTTAACATACTATTTGGTTGTAGATCCCAGTTTTATGCTGACTTAAGCATATATACCCCAGTTTCTTTAAGATTCTGACTGTAGTCATTTCAAAGTCAATGTTTCACATCTCTAACATTGGAATCCTTTACAGGTCTTTTTACTTTTTATTCTTGACTATGGTATTTGATATTTTTCCACAGCTATAGAACTAAGTTTTGATTGAATGCCAATTTGTGTATGAGATATCAGAAATAGAGTTTGACTCTGTTGAAGATACCATCTTTCTTCAGTGGAGTTTTTTTGTGTTTTTCTTACCATAGGTTACTTAAGATTGGGTTTCTGTCACAGTGAAATCTATTTCTAATTCCCCATTAGTTTCCTGATGTAGCCTTTCAGGCATTTCAATAGAAATTTTGATGATTTCACCATTCTTCCTCCTCTTTGATAGGGTCTAGCAACATTTTTCTTTCCTGTTGCTCCTTGAAATGGCTAAAATCTATACAATTGTATATGTGTCACTAATGAGATGGAAAATAGTGTAAAGACAAACAATGCACTAAATGTCACACTGTCTATCCCTTTGAATCTTCAATATCTTGGTTGTAAGTTTGTGTGGCTTGGAAGCTCTCTCATGCTCACAAAGCACCATTTTAAGTATATGTTGGCCGTCTTTTAATGTTGTTATTTGATGAGAATTTTGGTCCCCTATAAGCGCTTATCTCTTTATTTTAAAAAGGTTTCAAGGTGTATTTATACAAGACAGTCAAAGTGAATAAGCAATGAAACTTAGACATTCTTATAATTTCATTTCCCAACAAGAAACAGATCAAATTTTCTTAATTTGCTAACTTGTATTATACTACCTTTTCTATCAGTATTCTGTACATTTCTATTACTTTCTAAACTTCCTCATCAAATGGTCAGAAGCTCTTGCTTTTTCAATGTATTAAAATTTTTATTATATAAAAGATGATGCTGATTTTATGATGTATAGTATCAGTTATAATTTTTAAGTGACAAGGACTTAAAAGTATTTCTTGATTTGGGGGGCTGGAGACATGACTCAGCAGTTAAGAGCATTGACTGCTCTTACAGAGGACCCAGGTTCGATTCCCAAAACCCACATGGCGGCTATGAACCATCCTTAACTCCAGTTCCAGGGGAATCTGAAGCCCTCTTCTGAGCTCCGCGGCATTGCTGAATCTGAACCTCTTCTGAGCTCCGCGGCATTGCATGACACAGGTGCACTCACATACATGCAGGCAATACACTCATACACATAAAATAAAAATAATAAAATATTAAAAAATACTTCTTGATTTTTTAAAACAACAGCATTTAGGGATTAGAGTGTGGCTCACTGTTAGAGTATTTGCTTAGCATGTGCAAGACCCTGGGGTCTGATCTGCAGCATTAAATATACAAATGACAATATTTCATAACATAAAATACACAAAATATGAAACAACGCAGAATAAAATTTCATATGTTTTCTCTAAATTGAATATCTCAAATTTAGTGTTGATGTTTCCTCTCAGTTGGACATGGCCATGTTGAAGCAGAGCAGTTGTGATCACCCATGAGAACTTCAGGAGATAGGTCATATTAACAGTTTCTTGTGCGGGGAGGGAGACAGGTTAGATTTCATGGGGCCTTCAGCTCCTCATGAGACCCTCCTCTCTGTGTAAATGTTTGCCTGGGATAAGGCATTTCGATGGAGCATGGAGTAGGGTCTTCCTCATGGTGTAGCTGCCTGAGAATCACCAGGGAAACTCACAAGTGGTACAGTCATCTGTGAGTTGTCCCTGCTCCTATAACTAACCCTTAATAAACACTGCATTTGGACAGAATTCATTATTTGATTTCCTGGCGCCCTTCTTCTGTAGGATGAATATACATTTCCTTGCATATTCCCAGGAAAAGTCATGTAATATCAAAATGTTAGAAAGTGAAAATTTGCCTACCATAATAATTTGATGAATGAGCTTTTCTCAATTTTGTCATATTTCTGGAGTTATTAGACATATTGAAAAGTACATTGGTTAAGCTATTAAAACTTTGATAGTATTATTAAATTGTTCTATTTTAAAACACATTCAGACATGCACATTGTATAATTAAGTACACAAGTAACAAGACACATCAATAGTTCATTAACATGTTTATGAATAATTAAGTATGAGTGATGGGTAAATTCAGCATATTGTATAAATTCTTCAACATAATGGTCCTTTAATGTATACTGATTGCTGACTAGTTAAATGGTATTTTCAAAGATAAAATTTGTCTGAATAAGCAGAGGACAAAACTTTCACAAGTTTCAGTTATTCAACAAATACTCAACCCCTTCATGCCAAGTCGTGCATGAACATGGAATTACAGCTTATTCTAGGCCACTTGGACATTAATGGTATGTAGAAGAATAATTCTTGATTCCCTGGAGCTTCTATATGGTAATGAGAGAACTACAAGAGCAAATACGCTATTGGGAAAGTGAATGATAAATGACATATTGAAAAGAACAAGATAAGAGTATAATAATTTTGATGCTGCACTGGTTCTCTCTTGGAAGTATCTGTTGATGATAGAATTTAGCTCATAGAGCAGCAATATTTTTATAAAAGCAGATATAATATTGCTCATGATTTTCAATCATCTATAGCTTGATCATGGAAGCTGTATTAAAAGTTTAATAAGTGCTATTTATCCTCCAAAATATTTTATGTATATTACCTCATGTGTTCTCCACAGCAATGTAGTAAGGCAGCCCTCATTCTTCTTATACCATTTAACAATTGAGGAAATAGGCTTTGAGAGATTGAATAATTTGCCCATATTCACATAATTAGGGAATGAAGCAGATAGGATTTAATGGGTTAACCCAGATACAGGATCCCGAGTCTCCATGCTAAGCTCTTGCTATTCAGGCATTGTCCACTAAGCAGAAGCATCATCATCTGCCAGCATGGGAAATTTCAGACTTCATCCATTCAGAAGTTTTTTTTTTTAAACTTACTTATTATTTTTATTTTATGTGTATGCATGTTTTGCCTGCACGTAGATAAGTGTACCCATGTCGTGCAATGCCTGCAGAGGACAGAAGAGGCCCTTGGATCCCCTGGAGCCAGAGTTACGGAAAGTTAACTGGCATGTGGGTGCTGGGATTTGAACCCAAACCTTGTCTTCTGCAAGAACAGCCAGTGTCCTTAACTGCTGAGCCATCTCTCCAAACATTTGCAGGTCGTTTACATGCACATGAAGTTCAAGAAACTGTTCACCACCTGCTTCATCCAAGGCTTTTGGGAGGACTCTGAATTAATGTCTAGACTGTCTTCTGCTCTCTGATCTTGCCTATAGTGTTTTCTACCACGGCAGATCACACTATATATCAGTGAATCAGACGAAAACAAGACGATTTATTTTGTTTTTTTTTCTGTATAGTGAGGGCCTGTCATGTATTATTCTTTCAGGTAGAAACACAATAACTGGAGTCTAACCTGCTCACGTGGTGCACCCTGGGAACGAAATACTGCTGTTTCCCAGAGGAGGAGTGCCACTGGAACTGGGAAAGAAATTTTAGGTGCCGCAGTGCTGCAGGTCGATGACTGAGAGCACAACTTCATTTTCAGTTCTCTCTCAGTCCTCTGATAACCAAGAGCAAGCATATTATGCAATTAAATTTTTGATTTCTTTAATAATGTCTACCATCACACTTTCTAAAGTAAGAAAGAAATAGCTTCATGACAGGCAATAATAACCAAATAGAATTTTACCAATGTTTTGACTCTGTTTCACTTTAATTAATCAATTTAAATTTATAAAATACTATAAATTAAAACTCTTATTTATTAAATTTGTTCTTCAACAATTTCATACATATATGTAACACATTCTGATTACTCTCATCCCTCAACCTCGCCTCCCTTCTTCTTTTCTTACAATTAGTTCTTTTGGTTTTGTTTTTTAACCAACTGAGTTTAACCAGAACCATCTGTTTGGCCATGAACCTGAACTCTGAGATTGCCTGTTCCCTCAGATGTCATATGGACCTGTACTTTTGAGAAGGGCACCGCCCTTGTCTTGTCAGAGAATCTTGCCCTTTGATCCCTAGGTCTGAAATATTTCACACACACACAGTATCAAGTATACTTCTCAATTATTCACACAGTTTTCAGCACTTTGAAATGTTAACCAAGTACAACCACATTCATTTTCTATCATGGTAGAGGGAAAAGTGGGGTCCTGAATGACTAAAGTCATTACGACCAAGTCATAAGAACACATGGCTCAGTGAGCTTGTTTACATTATAAACAGTAGCTTTTGGGTGCAAGGTTAAGTAAAAGTCATTAGTTCAGATTCTGTCCATATAGTAAATGTCATTTCTACAGACAGGCTTAGTCTTATACATCCCCAGTGTAGGCCATGGCAGGGGTGGGGGTAGGATGAAGTGGGGTGGGGTTAGGAGAGTGAAGAGGGTTATGATTGTGATGGTTGTCATGCCCTAAAGATAGAAGATAACATTACACAGCCTTTCTCTATATTCAGGCTCTTTTATACTTTCTGCCCCTCTTCCATGATGCTCCCTTCATGGAAGGAAGCATCTTTCCTTCTGTCGAGAGCTTGCTTTATAAGGGGAGGTATAAATATCCTGTTAAGGTTGAACACTCAATTGTCACTTAGCCCCTTACATTGTAGGTTAAAAAAATCAATTTTAAAACAAGGAAGCCAAGAAAATAATAGTATAGTTGGTACATAGACATGTAAGAAAAATTCTGTGATGATGCACAGTAGTACTGAAGATTAGCACCACTGATTACTAGAGTAATTAGTTTTAAAATGATAGAAAATGAAGTATATAAATCCATTACAAAATTATAGAATGTTTTAAGAAGGTTTAAGAAACCTTTTCAATCCTCAGTGTCTTTTACTCTACTCTGTTTATAAGAAGGCGTTTGCTGAGCAGAATGCCCTTCTAGGAGGGCACTGGGTCTGGGTCATCCTGTGACTCACCACTTTTCCCTCCAGCCACCAGGACACCTGGCTAGGAGGAACATGATGCAGTTGTTGGAAAAGTGGTGATATATTTCCTTCTGACAAGAGCATGGGTTTTTCTCTCTCTGAGATCTCAAGACAACAGCTACTTCCTGCTCAGCCTTACCGCCAACAGATCCCTGACCTTGTCTCTTTGGAAGAGGACTAAGAAATTTCAGGATGATACAGATGAATAGGATATATTAGATGAAGGATCTTTAAAGGAAAGTTGCCATGCAGTTACCCATGACATAAATTAGTATCAATATTTTAATGCAAACATATGCTTTCTATATAAGCACCAAATAGAGTAAGAGAGAATTTGAATTATTATCTACAATCTTTTTCTTTTTCAATGCAAAGCACATTTATTTAAACCAGGAATTCATTCTTAGTGCCAAGAAGATCTATAAATCACTATAGTTCTTTTTTCAATTCTGAAGAAAAGATTACCTCTAAGTGTTTCAAATCCCAGCAGTGTTTTTAATGAACCAAGTTTGTTTTTAATCAATACTTAACCTGTTGAGGTTTTTATTTTTTATTTTTATGGTGTTGCTTTTAGATTTCTGAGCTTTCAAAGAGGTAATATAACACATGTGCTAAAACGGAAGTGACTTTGATGCTACAAATCAACAGGAAACATTGTTCAGCTAAGTATGACAGATAAAAGTGAAAACAAATGCCATTTTCCTTGCTTATAAGAAATTACCATTCTGATATATCTTTTTCAGGTGAGTACTAGATGCCTAGCCTCTGAGCTTGGAGCTTGGGGATATTTGCAGAAATGTTTTCAGGTTAATATGGGTTGAATGTATTATATTTCAGAACACTAGACCTGTCTTTAATTTTTACTCTCTTTTATTTGTAGACCATTTGATTGTGTACAAAGAGCTTTTGCCTCCTATTATATGGTTTAAATCTCATAATAACCCTGACAGGAAGCAAAGTCAGTTTTTATAATATTTATCCTCTTGGGAAAAAATTGGACACTCAAAAATATTAGCTAATTTGCCCAAGGTCAAACACATTGGTGAACGATGGAACACTGTGTGTTCCTAGTTCAGATGGAGTGTGAGCAGATTCTTTCCTCTTTCCCTGGTCAGTAGTTTCTCAGTGGTTACCCTACAGAGAAGCGTCTATGAAGAATTGAAGTTAGTTTAAATTTATTTAAAAATTTTTAATTATGTGTAGCTGTGTGTGTCTGTGTGTGGGCATTGCATGTAAGTGCAGATGGCTTCAGAGACCAGAAAAAGACACTGGTTTCCATGAAGCTGGAGTTAGATGTGGTTGTGAGCTATCTGATGTGGGTGCTGAGAGCTGAACTCTGGTCTTCTGTAAGAGTGGTAAGTGCTTCTAACATCTGAGTCATCTCTCCAGCCTCAAAGTCTGTTTTAAATATAGAGAATAATTATATACCAATTAAGCTCTTTAGAATTCAATATAATCAATATTAATTCATTTAATTATTGTTCATTGTGTGTGGACTGCATAATAGTTATAGGTATGCCTTTGAGAATATGGAACAAACTAAGCAGCAATCTCTGAGTTTGATACATTTTTAACCTAATAGATTATGGGTAAGCATTGTCCTTAAACAGTTATAGCCAGGCTCCCTATTCAATAGCATTGTACAGTCAGAGTTAAAATGGATAAATCTGTATAATAACTCTACTTTTAGCATTTTATTATAAAGGACATCATCCATACACAAAAGGGTCATATACTGGGATGTTTTTGGAATTTTTTAGTAGCAAAATATATGCTCATTGGTATCAAATAAAAATTATATATAATCATATAAGAATGTAATTAGGCTATTATAAATATTTGTTTAATGCTAATTATGTATGTACCTATATTAGTGTCATCATGTTCATATGTGTTTTTAGCTGTGAATGTGCAGGTGAAGGCCCGAGGTTGATGCTGGATGTCTTCCTCAATTGCTCTTTACCTTGCCTTTTGAGACTAGAATTCTCACTGAATCTGGAGCTCAATGATTGTCTAGACTGGGTGGTCAGCCATCCTCAGATGTCATCCTGTTTCTGCCTTTCCGGCATTGGGGTATACTCTGTCATTCTCAGTTTGTTTGTTTGTTTGTTTGTTTGTCTGTTTTCTGGGTGCTAGGGATCTGAACTCAGGTCCTTATACTTGCTCAGTTAATCATTTTACTGCCTGAGCCATCTCCTCAGTCCCAGGAATCTATTTTCTCTCTTTCTCTCTCTCTTTCACTTGTGTGTGTGTGTGTGTGTGTGTGTGTGTGTGTGTTATACATGTGTTTATGGGAGCATGTGCCTATATGCATGCATTTGAAGCCAGAGGCAGACATGGGACTCTTTCTTTGTCACTCTCTTCTGTATTTTTTTGAGACACGCTCTCTCACTGAATCTGAAGCTTGCCATTTCAGTTAGGCTGACTGGCCAATGAGCTCCTGTGATCCTCTGTTTCCACCCTGCCATGCTGGGGCTGCGGGTACATATGGCCATGTCAGGCTTTATGTGGGTAATAGGGATTTGAACCCAGGTTCTTGAGCTCTCGCAGCAAGCATTTTTCCCCATTGAACCATCTCCTAGCCAAAGATTACTTTATTAATCAAATTCACCTAATAATTCATTAGAGTGTAAGTCTGGAGTTCATTTGAAAACAGTGAAATATTGACTTTCATTGGTGATATCATTTCTACTTTTTAAAAAATATTTTATTATTTCTATTTTATGTGTATGTGTGTATTGCCTGCATGTGTGTAAGTGCACCCATGTTGTGCAATGCCCATGGATGACAGAAGAGGCTGTTGGATTCCCTGGAACTGGAGTTACAGACAGTTGTTAGCTGCCATGTTGGTGCTGGGAATTGAACCCAGATCTTCTGCAAGAACAATCAGTGTTCTTAACTGCTGAGCCATCTCTCCAGCCCCTAGATTTCTACTTTATACTATTTTTGTATTGACTTTTCATGATAAGTGTGCTGTGTTTTAAGCCTAAAAATATCATTTTACATAAAATGTGTCCATTAGAGATCGGTTGTTTAAGGGCGTCCATAGTTACGAAGAAGCATGTTGTAGAAATTTTGGAATATGTCACAGTGAGTTGAATGTACAGGACTGAGCAGAATCTACCTCTGCTAGGTTGTGGTTCCTCCATTTTCAGTTGACTTTATTACATGAGCTGTTGTGTTTGGAGTCTGTTAGATCGGAGCATATATTTTAAATGTTAGAAGTCTATGTAGTTATCATTATTTTCCTTGAACTTGGTTATTCCATGGACCAAATGATATTTTCTTCTCGCAGCTGCTCGTTATAAATAAAATTTTCTAAAAGGAATAAAGAAGATGGCTTCTCTTTTTTTCCCACTATCAGAACCATGGTAAACCTTGGTGGTCTTTTAATTTTGAGTTTAAGATAGTTTAAGTATCTTTGCAGGTAAAAATTTTCCATAGTCAAGCAAGTCTTCTTAAACTGTACTTGAGGATACAATTTCCTATTTCTGAGGCCTGATCTTAACTTAGACCAAAAAACCTGCAATTTTTTTTTGTCTGGGTAAATGCAGAAAAGAAGACAATTTGTTTCTGAGGAGCCTTGGCTCCGATCATTCTTACTGCCAGAAGCTTTTAAGTCTCTCCTTGGGAATCTAGTTCTGGAAAGAAAGGCTGAAATTCTGTTCAGTGGAAATGTCAGCAAATTCTCTCCTGCAGACTTTAAGTTGTCAAAGGTGAAGGCTGTACTATTTCTATTTTAAGTGATAAAATTCTTTTAAGGACCTGGGACAGTATATCACCAAAGACTGTCTACTATATCAAGACCAGAGACTAGAAAAGGGGGACATAAATAAAGGAAAATCATAACTTTGACCTTCCACTATCAGAACTGTGCTCAGTCAAGTTCTTTAATTTTGGGGTTGAGAAAGTCATGATAACAGTGACAGGAAAATAAATGTCTTGAGTCATCAATTTCTAATCTAGAGAGTTATATCTGTGCCATGCTGACTTGGTCTAAAGGATCTCTGGGGCTTTTGTTTGTTTGCTTGTTTGATTGATTGATTTTTTTTTTTGAGATGGCATTTCATATAGCCCAGGCAGGCCTCTAGCTTGCTGGGTAACTGAGGGTGACCTTGAAGTATTGATCCTCCTGCCTCCATCTCCCTAAGTGCTTGGATTACAAGCATACGCCACCATGCTCCTTGATAGAGTACTGGGGATTGAACCAGGGCTTTGTGCCTGCTGTGTAAGCACGCACCTGACTGCACTAAATCCCTAACCCCAAAAGACCTTTGTTTTGAGACTGATTCCTTCACTCATTATATGTGCCTTAAATGGCATTTGGCAATCATCACTTGACCTCATCAGAACTCTTTAATCTGACATATACATATGTTTATTTGGTTTAGAATGACATTGCCAAATATTTCTACAAAGGGATGGCAACATTGGCTTGTTGACAGTGGCTGCTGGAGCCATGATGAGGAGGCTTTGAAGGGTCGTGTAGGCTCTTTGGTGGAGGGCTGAATACTATCAATGGTATCTGCTATGTGTACCATGGGTATATGGAAGCACCTCACACACCCTCCCTGTAGATGCTGCCAAAGGACATGTGTACCTTCAGGAAAGGCAAATAAGTCATGTTTCTTGAGCTGCTTTTTTAGTCACATTCTGAAAAATTAAACTATAAATAATAAGTTTATTTTCAGGGGAAAAGAAGCAGTTTGTCTATTATTCAAAGGACAAGACTCAGGCTAGAGAAATGGCTCAGCGGTTAAGAACACTGACTACTCTTGCAGAGAACTTTCAATTCTCAGCACCCGCATGACAGTAGACAACCATCCATAACTCTAGTTCCAGGGGAATCCAGTGCTTTCTTCTGACCTCCGAGGGCATTGCATGACATGGCTACGTTTACATACATATAGGCAATACACTCACATACATAAAATAAAAATAATAAATAAAATATTAAAAATAAATAAATAAAAGAACAAGACTCAAAACCAGTGCTGTGTAATAAGTGTGAACTGAACAAGGTGCTACAATTCTCTGTGCTGCTGTTTCTTCATTGATAAATTGGGATGGTACTTATTCTTCCTCAAAAGAAGGTTGTGAGGCTATTTGCAACCTTTCACTTTCAGAAAAATACTTCACATTAGATTTAGCCATTAGAAGAAAATCTCACAGTCGTAAGGGAAGCAAGTGGTCTTTTCCAAGGCCCAGATTTACAAATCCCTGGAATCTTTAATCAAAATTAAATAGATATTACCCCAGTAAGAACAATAAGCCAAATACTGTGAAGATCATTGGAGAATTGGCTAGTTCTAGGATTGGATTAGTAACTGTTCAGGATAAGCCTAGAGTGCCTTGTAATTCCACAAGCAGAACCCTCTCTCTGTGTCTCTCTCTGTCTCTCTGTCTCTCTCTCTCTCATACACACACACACACACACACACACACACACACACATACACACACACAATGCATTAGAGGTATGTCAGAGTGATATAGGAGCCAACTGTAGGAACTTCTAAATGCCACAAAGAACCACTTTGATCAAGTATACATATATACTGGAGTTTTTATACAATGGATAAATTCAACATCTGTAAATATACATTACCATATAACAATACACATATGAGTCAATTGTAGGGAGTACACAAATTCTCCATGTAAAAAGATGTCAAATACTCTGTGGTGATTCTGTGGAGCAGAGCATCTAAGGCCTTATGAGCATCAGTCATGCCTCCCTTCTAAACAGTGCTGAGAAATAGGGAGCAGGGAATAACTTTACAGCCAGGAGACTGTACAAGTAACACCTCAGTCAGGAAATCAAGGTCAACACCAACTGGCAAGTCCTGTTGATGATGTGTAATTTTAAGATAAGGTGATGACCATGATCTTTAAAAATAAAAGAATTAATCTTTCTTTTCTAGTCTCTCTCAAATCTATAACTGTAGTCTCATGGGAACAGGGAACAGACATTAGAAAAGTCCCAGTGGAGAAAAATTAAAAAAAAGACTTTTCTGAATTCTTCAAAACTACCAATGTCATTAAAGACAAGGGAAGTCTGAAAAGATTTCAGAGCAAAGAGGAGCTTGAAGAGACATGATGATTACATGGAATGTGGTATACTGGGCAGATCCTGGAGCAGAAACAGAGCCTTAGGGGAAAAATGAAGGAAATATGAATTAGCTGTGGGCTTTAGTTAAAAATAAATGTGTCATTATTGGTTCATTAATGATAAGAAATGCATCATGTTAACAGAAAATGCTGCTAGGGAAAAGTAAATTTTATGGGAATTCTCTCTACTCTCTGAAATTTTTTCTGTGATTTGAATCTTCTAATATAAAATAGCAGTAATAGGAAGAATACCTTTATCATTAGTATTATTCCTTAGGTATTAAGGTATGTGCTATTTAGGACCCTTTAGAAGAAAGCCAGTCAGATCTAGATATAAAAGTCCCTTATTCTTTTCTTGCAAGTCAGACAGGAATTCACTGCTTTTGCTTAGGGATTAAGGAAAGAATGGGAAGAAAACAACTACTTCACTCTTTAGAATAAGAAGATATTATCTAATATATATAAAATATTCAAAATTAAAAATATATATATATAAGGCAACAATAATTGGGACCTGATTTTTTTTATTTTTAAGGAATGACCTAAGGAGAGAAGAGAGGGGGAGTAAAGATCTTTTGGGAGTGATGATCAAAACAGAATAGGGAAACATAGACACAAATGGTAACACAAGGTACCCAACCCAAGTACTGATGTCTACCTACCTAAGTGTGGGACATATTCTATTCCTCCCCTCTGGCTAACTCCTTACGGTTTAAAAAAAAAAAAAACCCAAGCTTTTGAGTGAAGAAGTGGGAAAACTTCAACATGGTCCAGTCTGTGAAGCAGTCAAAAGGGATCAGGAATGACAATGCCTCTTAAAATGGTAACCCTTCCCAAAAAAGCCTGTTCATGTGATGAGCATCAGTCCTCTGGTTAACACTCATGGAAAGAGATGTTGCTACAAAAAAAATGATACAACTTAAGACATTGAAAGTTTGACTCTTGATCTTCCATTGATAATCAGGGACATTTTATAGGCCAGAGAAGAAAAATATTTCTCTGACAATTTATAACTTCTCTCAGAGGAAAGCTAATACCTTTCTCCTCTTAGTGCTTCAGGAGGATTCTTGTTCAGTTAAACTGCTGTATGTATCCACCACTCTGATAGTAAAAATTAAAGGACTATCAAGGAAATATCCCTTATCAAATCCCATTCTGTGTGCTCAAGGACAGTAAACCCTTGGAAGTTTGGGCAGCCAGTCTCCAGAACAGCGGGGTGCTCAGTCTGTACCCAGCCCAGCAGTTGTGCAGCACATCTTAGCTTGGAGGTAGCAGGCAGACAAAAAGATATTGATGTTGAACTTTTTAATAAGTTACTGAGTTTCCTCTCTCTTTCACTAACAGACCTTGGTGGCCCTTTTGTATTTTATTCTGTTAGTTTGCAGAGGAAATGAATGCATAATGGAGGCTTCTTATAAGGGTAGGAGAAAAGGGCAACTGGAGATAGGAACACCAGCAAGTGCCTTCCAGCCAGGCCTTCTGTACACTGGACTATTACCTGGAAGATTAATGTTTTCTTGGACACTCTCAGATTTCTTAGAATCAGGCATTTTGCCTGGAATTCTAGCACTATAATTTAGGTGACTTTTCTTCTCTCTCACCCTCTAAGGCTCCTATAAAATACAAATTCTTGTTTACTGCTGAACACCCGTTCATGGTATTTTTCATAGATTCTGCTTTCTTGTGCCTCTTTACCACTATCATTAGAAACTCTCTGCCTGACTCTGTTAGCTGATGATAAACTTGATTTGGACCTTCACTATTTTGGTTGGACCTCTACCATCTGGGGCTACAGTACACACATGATCATCCTATTCTATGATGATGTCAGTGGACACTGACAAACTTTGGAAAACTGGGCAGTGAAGATTACTTATGTAAAATACTACCACCGTGGAATTTCAAATTGACTCCATTCCCCTTAGGAAGTACTTAGAGATATCCTGTGAGTGATAAAATGAAGGAGTCTTAGAGGTACAGTCCCCTTTAATTAAGGGAGAAAACACAGAATTTGATACTCCTGGACATGGCTTTTCCAGGACACTGCCCTCAGTAGAAGGCTGCAGTGGCCTTAGCCATTTTCATCTAAATTGTCTGTATATGTGGCAGGCATTTGGGTTATTTATTAGCCTACCACTAACCATTCTTTTATGAAGTAGAACTAATCCATTAATGTAGTTATGAAATGATTATAAAATCTATCACCATGCATAGAAAAGGATTTTTGTTATGATGTATGAGAAAGTAAGACAGTCACTTGTACTTGGAAAGTGGTGATAGCAAAAGGGCTGAAATGTGGGCAAAAGTGACAGCAGATATGGACAGGGAAAAAAATGGATGATTTTTCTCCCTTCTCCTCCACCTGACTTGTGTCTCCTTTTTAATTACATGGTTATTTTCATTCCTATTCTTGCTTGTGGATGGTAATTCATTATGAATCTCTGTTCACTCCTAGCCAGTTCTCCAAAAAATCGTTCAGGCTTCTAAAAATAACAGTGGCTTTATTTTTATCATTTACTTTGGGTAATTATTAAACCACTATTTTTGTAATGACAGCTTTTTCTTTCATGGCCTTTCTGTATGAGTTCGATTGCTTCTGGCTGACTGTGTGACTAATGCTATTTGGTGTGCGCTATTGGGTTTCTAGGTGCTTTAATTAAAAGTACAGGACTAACAAAAACAATTTCTATCTCATTGCATCGCATTGTGAACACTGAGATTATGTTACACTATATGATGCAAATCTGTTTTCTGAAAAAGTTCTGTTTAATAGAGACTGTTTTCCCTCATAGTTTACTTTAAAGAACATAAAAGTCAGATGTGAAATTTGAGATGAATTCATAAAAGGGCCAAAAGTTATAATTCTCTACCGATTCTAGAACATGCTCTGTAAAATAAAGCATCAACTGTAATGACAAATGGGATGCCATACAATTTTATTTCTTTTTCAGTGATACTTGATTTTTCTCTTTGTTTTTAAAAAATATTTTATTGATTTTTTTAGTAATTCACGCAATATATTCAGACCCACTTCCCCATCTTCTCTCAGTTTCCCTTTCTCATCTCACCTTATGTCCTGTATTACTTTTTAAGGCCTATCGAGTTTCCTTTGTGTTCCACAGATAGTCTTGGGTGTGGGTTCATCCCCTGGTACCCGATGAACTTAAATACTACCACATCCTTAATGTAAACTAAGTCCCCCTTTCCCAGAAGCTATTAATTGTCAATAGCTCCTCATCTAGGGGTAGGGGCTTTGTGCCACATCCCCCCTCCATGCTGCCATTTTGCCCAGCTTGGTCTTGTGCAAGTATTACCACAGTATCATAGGTTCATATTTTTGAACCTATCATAGGTTCATATTGCCCTGTTGTGCCTGGAAAACATGATTTCCTTATCATCACTTATTTGCCACCTTTGGCACTTACAGTCCTTCTACCTTCTCTTCCATAATGATCCCTGAGCCTTTATAAGAGATACTACTTAGGACTAAATACTCTGCAGTCTCTTATTGTCTGCACATTGACCAATGTGGGTCTGTGGGAGTAACCAGCCACTTTATAATTGGATTTAAGGATGATGGAGCCCATACCTGTCAATGTTATTGAGACCAAGAACCTGTGATTTGACAGGTCACAAGGTTTTTTTGACATTTTTGAAGATTTTATTTCATTTTTAATCATGTGTATGCATGTGTCTGCTCATGGTTATGTGAACTTGAGTACAGGTGCCCATGGAGGCCAGAGAGACATTGGCTTCTTTGGAGCTGGAGTTACAGAGGATTTTTGAGCTGTTCAACATAGGTTCTGGGAATTGAACTCTGGTTCTCTCAAAAAGAAGTATATGCTCTTAGCTGCTCTAGTCCCAATACTTGATTTTTAAAGTTAAAATTCAAATGATAATAATGCATTTGTATACATTTTTATTTACAAAGTATTGAGTGCATTTTTATGTCCTATAATTACAATGTGTTACTTTTTACCTTCATCTGTCTATGGAGATATGAATCTCTTCTTTTTTATTTCTCCTCTAGGAAAGATTCTATTTTGGTGAAGCACAAAAGTAATAAGGACTTCAGAATTTTCTAACCTATTTCTATAAGTGTGGACTTGACAACATTTCAAATTCCGGTATGAGACAGACATTGTGTGTGTGTGTGTGTGTGTGTGTGTGTGTGTGTGTATGATATATCACTTCTATATGTTAGAATGCCCTCCTTAAAGGCCAGCTATGCCAGGTGCATTTGTTCAAGTGATTATTGAAAATAGATCATTGGTTTAGTACCATAATTTTAAAGATCACTACTTAGAGCTGTATTATTGATGTGGCTTTGAACATAAAAAAGAGTACTTGCAAAGTCTTAATGGATGTGTTTTGTGCTTTGACTAGACAGAATATTTAAGTGTGGTCGATTTAAATGGATGAACTACTTGAATGCTATGCTTTCAGAAAAGCTCTTTTAACTAGTTCTTTACTATCACTGACAGCTAATCTTTACTTTTTATTCCCAAGCCCTTGGCCAGGAATAGAAACTGTTTCAGGTTCAATTCCACAACAGCTCTGGTTTAAAATAGAAAACTTGACTTGTACCCATTTGCTCTTGGTGATCTTATTCATGGCGTGTTCTTTGCTCCCAGGTCCCCTAAGCTAGTGGAGAGCTGTACACTTTTTCATTTGGCATTTCTGGCTGTACTGCACAAGCTATCTTACCAAGAACTTCTAAATTAATGTCTTTTAAAACAGATTTCTTGACCATGCCATTTTCTTACAGATGCTTATGAAGAAAGTACAATTTGTATACAAATGTGGGTGTGGTTTATGTGCATGCAGGTGTGTATACTCTATTCACATGTATAAAAGTCAAAAGAAGATTTTCGGTGTACCCTACTCCACTCCACTTTACTACCTTGAGTCAGGTGTCTCTTTGAACCTGGAGCTCTGGCAACCAGCATGCCCCAGTGGTCTTCCTATCTTGCTGTGTCCCCTGATAACAGGTGCACAGAGCCAGGCCTGGCTTTTCACATGGGTGCTGGGTATCTGAATCCAGGTTCTCAGGCTTGTGCTTACCCACTGAGCCATCTCCCCTGACTAAGTACAAAATATTTGGACAGATAAATATTCACCAATTACAGAAAATTCACTTTGTCCTCCTAACATAAAGATAAATAAAACAGCCTTTGCTCACTGCTGTCTGCTTCCCTGGGCCTGCACGGACCCGCAGGCCACTCTCTAACCTGCAAGCTGCTATCCTGGGTAAGTCCACTGCACCCTCCGTGCCCTCCGTGCCTTGACGCCCCTAGCCTCATGAACCCTCCCATCTCCCCCACACCATCTCTCCTCCTAGCCTGGGTCTTGTCCTGTTCCTTGTCTTGCTGCTCCAGACACCTGCAGAACGACGACTGCTTCCTGAACCTTTGCATCCAGACCAACTCAGTTTGTTCTCAGGTCCCCAGGAGCCCTCTGGGCCTGGCCCCGCCCTCACCTCCCTCTGCTTCCCTGGGCCTGTACAACCCTCCAGCCTCTCTCCAAGGAGCCCTCCCGGCCTGGACTGGCCCTCACCTTCCTCTGCTTGCCTGGTCTGCACAACCCTGCCAGCCTCTATCCTGGATGCTGGGACTGACCTTTCCTCTTCCTGATCCTTTGCATCCAGACCAACCCAGTTCCTCAGTGCAGTCCCCAGGGATACTTGGGGCCTCTTCCTGCCCCCATTTCCCTTTGCATCTCTGGGTGGCATGGCCACAAGCTGCCCAAGACCAGTATCTTTCCTGGGCCAGTCCAACCCCCAAGTTCCTGAGGCCAAAATCTTTCCTGGAGGGATTCAGACCTTAGGAGAAAGACTGAGAGAATCTGATCCTCATCTGACTTGGGCCTTGGGCCTCTCACCTGAAGATAAAAGCAATCTGGCCACTCCAATAAAAATTAAAAGAGAGAACTGGTAGCTTAGAGGAACCAGCTTTTCATGCCCAAAATGTAAACCACAAAGACACATAAGGTTTACAAAAAGAAGCAGACCTAAATATGAAGTCTTGAGTCTCACACAAGCATCAGAAATTACAAAAGAAATTCACATGTCAAAATCACAGTGAAAAAATAATAACATGAAAAACCAAAGTAACATATCCCCACAAAATACCAATAGTCCTCTAGAGGAGTACATTGAAAACCCTCTAGAGATAATGCAGGACATGGAACTCAAAAGAACAATTATAAACATGATAAAAGAATTCAGTGAATTTAAAGATACACAAAGAAATCAAAGAACTGAAGGAAGATAGGGATAAACTTCTGGATGAATTCAGAAAAGTGTTAGAAATTTTGAAAACTACTCAGGCTAAAATGAAGAAGGAAGTGAAACATTCAGTAAGCCAATTAGAAATGACAGGAGAAAGTCTCACTAATAGGATGAATGAAATAGAAAACAGAGTATCAAGACTGGAAGATAAAGTGGACAAACTAGACCACTCAAGCAAAGATTATGAAAATTTTAAGAAATCGCAGGAATGGAATATGCAGGAATTGTGTGACACCATAAAAAGACCAAACTTACGAATCATAGGCATAGAGGAAAGAGAAGAATGCCAAATTAAGATAAAGGCATGGACCAGATCTTCAACAGAATTGTGGAACAAAATTTCGCAAAATTAAAGAAAGACATTCCCATACAAATACAAGAAGCATATAGACCACCAAAGAGACAGGACCAGAAAAGAAACTCTCCACAGCACATCACAGTAAAAACACTAAACAGACAAAAGAAAGAGACAATACTAAAAGCTGCAAAAGAGAAACAACAAGTCACAGCTGCCTTTTCAGTACAAACTATGAAAGCCAGAAGAGCCTGGACCAAAGTATTCCAAGTTTTAAATGACCACAGATGCCAAGCCAGATTACTATACCCAGCCAAAATGTCTATTATAGTTGAAGGGGAAAGAAAAATCTTCCATGACATAAATAGGCTGAAGGAACTCATGTCCACAAACCAGCCCTTCAGAGTATTCTGGAAGCAATACAAAAAGCTGAAGAAAGGAATGATTATACCCAAAGGGTTGCAGAAAAAAATTCAATGAAGGTATAACTGTGGAAAAGTACAGCCATATCAAGAATGTAAGCAGAAATAAAAATGACAGGATTCAATACTCATCTTTCATTAATAACTTTAAATATTAATGGACTGAACTCCCCAGTCAAAAGACACAGAATAGGTGAATGGATTAAAAAACAAAACCCATCTTTTTGTTGTCTGAAAGAAACTCATCTCACTTTCAAGGACAGACAGCTGTATGCAAGAAACTCATCTCACTTTCAGTGGCGGACACTATCTTAAAGTGAAAGGATGGAAAGAAATATACCAAGAAAATGGCACTAAGAAAAAAGCAGGCATAGCACTTCTAATATCTGATAAAATAAACTTTAAATTAAAACTAATAAGAAGAGATAAAGAGGGCTACTTCATTCTGATCAAAGGAACAATAAATCAAGTAGATATTACAATCATGAACATATATTCACCAAACTTTGGTGCACCCAAATTCGTAAAAAAAAAAAATTACTACAGGAATTTAAGACCCAGATTAATCCCAACTCATTAATAGTAGGGGACTTCAATACCCCACTGTCTCCATTAGAGAGGTCAAAGAGACTTAACAGAGAGACATCTGAATTAAACAAAATCATATCTCAATTGGACTTAACAGATATCTACCGAGTATTCCACCCAAACACCAAAGGACATACTTTCTATTCAGCACCCCATGGAACCTTCCCCAAATCAAACATATTCTGGGACAGAAAACAAACCTCAACAAGTATAAAAAGATTGAAATAATTCCATGCATTTGATCAGACAACAATGCAATAAAGCTTACAATCAACACTGGAAGAAGCCTGAATCACCACATGAACACATGGAGATTAAACAACACACTCCTGAATGATGAATGGGTCAAAAGAGAAATTAAGAAAGAAAAATAAAAGTACTCCTGGAACTAAATGAAAAGGACAATACAACACAACAAAATCTCTGGGACATGCTGAAAGCTGTCTTTAGAGGGAAGTTTATAGCTCCAAGTGCCTACATTAAAAAAGCGGAAAGAATACAAATAAATCACTTAACTTTGAAACTCAAGACACTTGAGAAGCAACAACAAATGAAACCCAAACCCAGCACACAAGAAGAAATAACAAAAATCAGGGCAGAAATTAATGAAATCAAAACAAAGAAAACAATACAGAGAATCAACAAATCCAAGAGCTGGTTCTTTGAAAAGATAAAGAAGATTGACAGACCGCTAGCCCAGTTAACCAAAAGAAAGAAAGAGCACCTCCAAATCAACAAAATCATAGATGAAAGGGGAAACATCACAACAGACACCAGAAAGATACAGAACATTATAAGGGAGTACTTTAAAAACCTATATGCTACTAAATTTGAAAACCTAAGAGAAATGGATGCATATCTAAAGGCATGGGAACCACCAAAACTAAACCAAGAAGAGATTAACAGCTTAAACAGACCCATAACCAAAAAGAAATTGAAAGAGTAAACAAAACCTCCTGACTAAAAAAAGCCCAGGACCAGATGGATTTACAGCAGAATTCTATCAGACATTTAAAGAAGATCTACATCCAATACTACTTAATTTATTCAAAAAGATAGAAATGGAGGGAGACCTTCCAAATTCCTTCTATGAAGCCAGCATCACTCTAATACCAAAGCCAGGTAAAGATACAACCAAAAAAGAAAACTATAAACCTATATCCTTAATGAATACAGATGCAAAAATTCTTGACAAGATACTTGCAAACTGCATGCAGACACACATCAAAAAGATCATCCACCACGATCAAGACGGCTTTATCCCAGAGATGCAGGGATGGTTCAATATATGTAAGTCAATAAACCTCATAAATCATATAAATGGGATCAAAAACAAGAACCACATGGTCATCTCAACAGATGCAGAGAAGGCCTTTGACAAAATTCAACATACATTTATGTTCAAAGTCCTACAGAGGATTGGACTGGAGGGAACATACCTCAACATAATTAAAGCCATATATAACAAACCCACAGCCAACATCATTCTAA
>NW_008330777.1:2194407-2238021 GCF_000622305.1 Nannospalax galili
ACTATTGATACATCCAACAGAGGTTTAATAACCAGAATATATAATGAACTCAAAAAACAGAGAACCAAGACAAGAAGCAACCCAAAAGATGGGCTAAGGAGCTGAACAGAGAGTTCTCAAAAGAAGTAAAGATGGCTATGAATCATCTTAAAAGATGTTCAACATCAGTAATAATTAGGGAAATGCAAAATAAAACCACTTAAAGATTTCACCTCACCCCAGTCAGACTGGCTAAGATCAAGAGAACAAATGATACTAAATGTTAGAGAAGATGTGAGGAAAGGGGAACACTCATTCACTGCTGGTGGGGCTGCAAACTTGTTCAACCCCTATGGAAAGCAGTGTGGAAAACTCTTAAAAAACTGCAAATAAACCTACAATTTGACCCAGTTATACCATTCCTTGGCATATACCCAAATAACTCATTCTATTGCAGAGACACTTGCCCATCCATGTTTATTGCTGCTCTTTTCACAATAGCTAAGAAATGGAAGCACCGTAAGCATCCCTCAATTGATGAGTGGATAGTGAAAATGTGGTTCATTTATATGATGGAGTTTTACTCAGCAGTAAGACAGATGAAATCATGAAATTTGTAGGTAAATGGATGGAACTAGAAATTGTTATACTAAGTGAAATAACACAGACTCAGAAAAAACATTGACATGTTCTCCCTTTTATGCAGATCCTAGAACCAAACCCTGATAAGTGAGTATATATCCAGACATAACTACAGGAAACAGGATAATGGAAAGGAAACAGGGAAGTAAAGGAAAAGAAAGAGCCTGAAAGAGAAGAACAGTAGGAAACAAGCCTTAACAAGGGAGATATGGATAAAAATTGGGTTAGTTTAAGGAGGGGGAATAAAGGGATAAAGGGGGATAAAGGGAAAGAAGGAGCTCAAGAGAGGTAGGACCATAGAAGGGTACTTTCAAGGGAAAAAGGGGGCAAATGGGGGCACCTTAAGAGGGAAAACCATGACGGAGGGGTGAGACAATGTGAAAGATAAATAATGTCTAGCTAGTTTTAAAAACCAGAGGGAACCATATTACTCCAACAACCTAATGATAAATTATACATAGCAGATCAAGAAATATATGTCTAGGTGTTGGGAGCTATTAATCCATTATGTACATAAGCTGTGGCAGGCTTGTTTACTGAGTTTGTGTTTTGCACACCAGTACCTAATCTGCCAAATCCCAAATCATGTGTTTATATGGTGGAGTTCACAACAAGTATCTGACTGCTCCTTGACCGTCAGAGACAGGTGGAAAAACAGCTGTTGAAGCTAATTGAGTTAAGCAAATGGTGGTTAGCTCTAATGTCCTACTGTATAAAAAGGCAGAGCTAAAATAAACCGGGGCTGCAGTCTCTACTGACAGTCCTCCCAAGTATCTTTTCTGTCTCTTGTTCCTCCTGACAAATTATACATAGCAGATCAAGAAATATATGTCTAGGTAAGGTTTATCTGAGAACAATTGGTCTTTGCCCAAGATTTAGCTACATGACACACAGTAATTAAAAGTACCAGACTGGAGGAACTAACTTTTTTTGGATATTTAACAGACATACCTTGAGGCCTATAATAATTTGATCATAAGGACATAAGGGACAGTTTTTGCTCCTTGCCCTCCTAGGTCAATTAGTTCCAGGGGAATATGAGCATCTCTCAAAATGTCCTGTAATTGTGGTGGGTCGCCTGTCCTCTTGATCAAGAAGGCCGAGGAGACTCCACCAGATGGACTTGAACCAGTGTCCAGTCTACAAAGAGGAGGGTAAACAAAGAGGAAACATTTCTCCTCCATGCTTCCAAGCGAAGCCAACCATGCTCAAGCAGGGCTTTGACTTCTGTTCACATAGGCGGAACTGGTAAAAGAAAGGAGCCGGGGGTCCTCCAAAGCGCATGTCACCCCTGAGAAACAGATCCTCAAATGACCTTAAGAGTAAAAATTAATTAGTTTATCTGGGCCAACTGTATGGCCTTCAACCCCCAAAAGGAAAGTATAACCAAAGATTAAAGGGGCCAATATAATTTTTTAAGAGTCCGTATGTATAGCTAAAGGCTACATAACAAGCAACAATGCCAGATAGGAGATACCTTCTTTTGAGTTGTTGGCCAGGGTGGCCTAAGGGACTCCCAGATAGTAACCCAGCATAGAACTGGGAAAATGAAGAGCAGACCCCAATCTTATCTAAATGAATATTGGCAACTGATTGCTTCTAGATGAGGAACAGCTGACCTTTCTAAAACAAAGACCTCTAGATAGGCTGACTAGATTCACCAGATGGACAAGTAGTGGGGAATGGCTAGGGGTGCTGACAACACAGCAGACACTAACAGGGATATAAGAGTATAAAGGCTCTAGTGGGGGGAGGGAGGCTATGGGTGGGTGCCATCTGGGAAGTGGGTGTATAGTTGAATAAGATGGTTTTGGGATGTTCCATGTGATACACACACACACACACACACACACACACAAAATTGAACAAATTAAAAAAAGTGTATTATATTTGAGTAGGAAGCATGGAAATTTACATCATGTTTATTAGTAGAGGTGATAAATATTACCATTGAAATGTACCCTATGACCTTACATACATACACAGGCACCAAGAATCCAAGTGCAACCAATTATGACCAGTAATAGATGCATACAGTTTAGAGATGCATGCTCCAACATCTCAGTGTTAGTAGCAAAAACAATGAGTCTTTCTGCAAGGAACGATATATTCTAGAATGAAATGGAGATCATTTTTAAATGTTACAATCTCATTCAATTTTATGTCTTACAGGGCTTATACTGAGTTCAATATTGTATAAGTATTAATTCAACTGTGAACCTAGAAACTTGTACCCACTTTTGCACCCACTTTTGCCCTGGAGCGTGTTACTGAATATGCAAAAGCTGTAATGAAATGCTTCTTCTAATCATGTAGTTACTAAAAATTAAAAAAAATAATGATCAAAAATAGACCTTGAGACAATTTTTATTTTTCTAGGAAGAATTATGTAATATCTACTACATAGAATTTACTAGAAATTAAATGTATATTTTAAGAGTCATACTGATCTATGTATATAACTATATGTGACACATACACATAACATACACAGACAGAGCTTGAATGTGAGCTGTAAACCTGGGTAGGTGATTGATATGCAAAATAAAATTGTGTTTTATATAAAAATGGAATTTTCAATTAGTACCTTTATTCTAACAATTTGGACTCTATTCCCTCCTATTCATAATGTGGCTAAATTCTGGCAGTTCAACTCACCCCCATGGAGGGAGTGCAGATGGCTTGTGTGTTGCATTAGGTGTGCAGGCATTCACTAAGTGACTCTTATCTTGTCTCATCAACACAGGTCTCTGGCAAAAAGCGTGTTTTATTTTCATCTACCTGGCAGCCATCTAGTTTTTGTTTGTTATTTATAATTGTAGGGAATCCTATTTTGTACAACCTACATTTCTCAAACCTTTTGTTTATCCTTAAAATGTTCTTTTCTATAAAATGACAAATAGAGTTTATTAATCCAGGATGAGTGACCCATGTGCTTCTCTTCCTACATGTGATCTGCATAGGAAGTGGCATGTGAGAAAAAGCAGAGCTGAGCAGGGAGTGAAGAGGGAGTTTACATGGGGAACACTATTCATTATTTCCAAAATGCTGTTTTAGTTCTTCTATGATAGTTCTATATCTCTAACATATGTAATATAAATCATAATATTTATTAAGATTGTATCTCCATAAGTGTGCCATGTATGCTATAATAGAAACTATGGAACTTTGATACTACTTTATTTGGAGCTGATAGGCATGAATGGTATGCACATTAATGACGAATATTTACAGTATTATGTCTGTTTTTCTAATTACCTTTAATACAGTTCTCTTTCGCATTTTGATTTTCTTCTTTTTCTGCAGTAACTGGGTGACTATTAATCTCTCTGAGCTAATGTTCTTGATCTTTAAATGGTAGAAACTATCAGCATACTCAACACAAAGAAAGAATTTTGAGTAAAATAAAAAAGCAATAATTCATAAGGTACATTAAATGCTAACATTAAATGTGTAACATTCAACATTCTAACTACTGTTAAAGTATGTTTTTAGAAATTCATAATTATATATGAAAGCTGCTATTTCCTTTTTAAGCCAATATTGATCCTGGTACATTCTAAAATATTTGTCAATTAATTGTGGAACTCTTTTAATCTGTATGTTTAATACTGCTACCTAATCAGCCATATAAAATGGATGTTACTAATAATTTTAGTTTATTAACTAAATATTTTATTCCATATCTATATACAATTATTTTAATGAGAGTTATTATTATTTTTACAATTTGCAATGCTAAGGATTGACATAAGGCCTCCCACATGCAAGGCAAGTACTCTACCATGGAGCCACACTCCTAGACCAAATTATGTTAGTGAATATTCACAGTGAAGTTTTGGTATAGCTGCATTGGAGATGAGCAACTAAAATGTAGAGTTATAAAATAACTTACCCAAATGTACTCAGAAGTTGTATCTTAAGACCTTGGCAGTGAAGTCAATGTTTTTAGGGAACAGAAAAGAGGTAAACAGGAAAGAATGTGATGGAGAAGGGGAGCTGAGCAGCATGTGTGCACTCATCTCTCTCTGCTTCATGATTGAAGTTGGGATGTGAGCAGCTGCTTCAAGCTCTAGCCACCTTGACTTTGCAATCAGAATAGACTGTGCCCTCAAACTGGGAGCCGGAGGAAACCCTTTCTCCCTTAAATTGCATTGATCTGAGTATTTTATCACAGCAGCAGAAAAAGTAACTAAGACCATATTCACTGTACAAATACACCTGAAACCTAATTTAATCAACCAGTTAAATACTTTCCTCATTCTGAAAATCTAACTTAGTGTTATTGTGTACATGTCCATATGACTCCTAAGGGCCCATCACACTTTTCAGAATTATATCAGTCCGTCAGAGTGTCCTAGGAGAAGGCTTTCATAATTTCATGCTTTTTTTGTCTGTTTGCAGGCATGTTTTAGCTGGCCTACTTGAAAAATTGCTAAAAAGCTTAGGGAATCCATAATTATTATCTGAGACTCCTATGTTTATATTTTCAGTTATAGCAAAGAGACTTTAAAAGTTGCCTTATAAAGGACTCTGAATACCCGATGATTAATATTTCACAAAACAAAGAATAAACTGAGAAGCAAAGGAATTCATTATCCGTACTAAAATAAAATAAATAATGTGCAAATATGGAAAAGGTCATTGTATTTGATACTTGTATTATGCATAGAGAAATGAGGTTTCTTTCGAAGTGTTTATTAAAATGATTTGCCATGAGACTGAGTTATGAAATCATTGCATCTAATTAAAATGCAGTCTCTGAGCCCTATAGTAGCACACCAGTGGGTTAAAACAACCTGATACACATAGTTGACTATCTGTGAACAACTTATGTTTGGAGAAGAAAAAAGAGAAGTAGATCTCTAAGCACATAAGGAATTTTGACATGTAATTACTGTGAGTCAGTTGACACCATAAAATGATGTATTTTCTTCTTTTTGACACAGAATCTATATAGCCTAGGCTGATTTCAGCTTTCAAATCATGATCCTCCTGACTGTTGAATGCTGGGATTACTTACTTGTGCCATTGCACAGGGCTGTTTTGATTTCTTCTATCTAGCCAAATAATATTTCATAAAACTTTATCAAGAGAGTGTCCATGTAAAAGCTTATGAAATGGAGCACTGAAATAGTATGTGATCTCCTAAACAGAATTTAGAGTCAGCACTCATAAATTCACATTTTGACTTTCTTCCTTTTTCTGCAGAAACTGGGTGAATATTAATCTCTTTGAATTACTGTTCTTGATCTATAAATGGTAGAATGCAATGCAAAGAGGGAATTTAAAATAAAATAAAAAGCAATAAATAATAATAGCATTAATAAAGGACATTAAATGCTATGGTTTTTGTTATTGTAAAGAATTCATAAAAGAAAGATACTCTCAATGATTAGACCTAAAAGCCAGTGGTTTCCATGATACATACACACTGCTATAGAGCCATTGTAGGATCTCTCACTGTTCCCATAAGTGCACTTTGACTGTAGGAGTTTGGGTTTGTTTTTGTTTTTGGAGGGGTTGGGGATTGTGGCCTTGGACATTTATAACACCATGTTGTAGGAGCCTATCCTCTCTGACCACAGTAGCCATGATTTTCATCAGAAAAGCTGTGTATACTTCAACAAAATCCTTGAAATCAGGCAGGTTGACTGTTAACATTTCCTCAAAGAAGGAAGGTTTGGAAGAGTTATTAGACCATCACTTAAGATTCCAGCTTCTTTGTCCTGTACCTCCCAACCTGCTGGATGTAATTGTACCTGAGGTGCACATGACCTTGTGGCCTCAGGAGGAGTTAAAGTACATAGATTATAGAAGATTAGCAGAAGGGGTCTCCATCTATGCAGCTATGCAGAAGTCATCAGCCATGCTGGAGTTAGACTTTTGCTATACAGCTGCTTTAGGTTTACTCATACTGTTCTGAGTAATCCTTTACTCATGATCTGTAAGGATACCCAATAAACTGAGTGGTTCCTTAAGGTGCACTCTGGTGGTATTGTACTTTGGTTTGTCATAGATGCCTTATCTGAGAGGAAAAACATTTATTTGCATCCCCCTGGGAAAGAGTTCACACAGCACATGGTTGAGCTATAATCCTAGTCTTAGTTTCAGTTCTTTTATTATTATTTTTTGCCTTTAACTTATTGTTATTATTATTTTTTTTACTTTATGTGTATGAATGTATTGCCTGCATCTATGTAAGTGCACCCATATCATGCAGTATTCATGCAGGTCAGAAGAGGGCATCAGATTTCCCTGGAACTGGAGTTATGGATGGTTGTTAGCTGCCATGTGGGTGCTGGGAACCTGGTTCCTCCACAAGAGCAGCCAGTGCCCTTAACTTCTGAGTTCTCTCTCCAGCCCCTCGATTCTTTATTTTTTTAAAAAAAGATTTATTTTATTGTTTTATTGTATGTCTGTATATGAGCATATGTGTGTATGTTTACATGTGTGTGGGGGGTGCCCATGAAGGGCAGAAGAAGGCATTAGATGCCCTGAAAATGCTTGGAATCAAACTCTCACCCTTTGGGAGAGTAGCAAGCATACTTAAGCTATGAACCATCTCTCTGAGCCTAGATTCAGTTATTTTTTTTCCATACATATTTAATTTTTGTGCATTTTGTACATATTAATCATATTTAGACCCACTTCCCTACCTGAAGCGCCCTATAGCTCACCCACAGGATTTCATGCATTCTGTCATATGTATTTGGAGCCTAGTTTTGAACTCAGATGTATCTCTGTGTGAATTCATTCCCTGGAGCCTTTTCAGCCTGTCTAGCATCACTCCCTTAAAAAAGATCAAATCTCTGTTACCCAACAGTGATTAACTGCCAATAGTTCCTCAGCTAAGTTTGGGGCCTCCTGCCCATTTTCCCAGTTCTATGTGGGCTTTTGTCTGAGTTTGCAAGTTTCAGTTCTTTATCTGATATTGTCTGTATCTTTTTATACTACTTTTTAATCATACAGATTTCCTAAGCATTTTGCCATTTACTTTTATGTATCTATGCAAGAAACCTGTGTGTTAAGAAAATCATTAGAATAATTTTCCCATTTCTGCTGATTATTTCCTTTGACTGAGCTAAGAGATTATAGCATTATTTAGTAAGCCTAAAATTGAGTTCCCTGCTTGTACACCTGTGACAAGCAATGGATAGTATTTATGACATTGAGGATAACAGCACCCAAGTAAGAATAAATTACATTGATGCTTTGACATGAATTAGAATATCATCTATATCAAATTATGATAAGATTTTGCTCTTCTCTTTTTTTCCCTTTTATAACTGTCGTATCTCAGTTCTACAAATTCAGGGTAAAAAGGAGCTTAAAGTAATTTCTAGGACAGTTATCTCTACATATGATTTATTTAGATATTTCAATAATTTATACAGTCAAAAAGATGTAGAGTGACTTTAATTATTGAAGTAATTTTCAATACTTTAATAAATTTCTATATGTGGTTCAGGCATGGTTTGATTATATAATTAAATATCTGAAGAAAATAAAGTCAGCAGTGTTGCCGTCTTTTTCACCTTGGGAATTTAGCTAACTGCTCTGACTCTTGGTGTTCTCTACCAAAAGACAGGAGGGATGATTCTCAGCACACAGATGTGTGGTGAAGATCAATGACGCTTATACATTTTGCAAGGAAGAATCTGCTCGAGGTTATATGCACATTTTTCCCTATTACTGAGTGCATTCATCACACTAGAACTGTCATTTTAATACATTTAAATGTGGCAAACTTTACTGCTCTTGAAATGTTTTGGTTGAAAGAAAGGCTTCTCACTCTGGTTCTTTGTGTTTCTCCTCTTCTGTACATCTTTTGAGTTCACCTTTGATTTTCTCTCTCCAATCCTATAATCTTAATGGTTGGTGTTTTCCTATAAAACATACTAACTTATCACCTCTCCATGCCTGTCTCATGAGTCATATTCTTCACTGTGGAAAATTCTAACAGCATTCACTTATACCAGAAGCAATACTCATTTAGTTTCTGTACCCAACTAACATAAGATTTGTTAGCCCCCCTCCCTCTTCCCCAAGAGTCCCCAGATTTCCTTGCAGTATTGGCACTTTCTCTTGTTTGCACTATTAAGTTAGCTTTCTATCACTCCAGTATCAGCTGAACCCAGTGCATCCTCTACTGTCATTGTTAAAGCTATTTTTGTAAAATATTTTTTGAACTTTGCTTTTCCTACAGCTTGTAATTTTTTCATGGCTTCCTGTTCTTTACAAAACTAAGTACAAACTCCACATGACTATTAGCTTATTTCATGCTGTTGTCCCCAGTGTACCTCATACCTGACACACGGGCCTGGTGGGATTTCCCAAAATAGAGACTGAACTCCACAATTCTTTATTCATCCTTTCCATGAAATATTTGCTCCTCTTTTCACCCCGGTGCCTAAGAAAATACTCTCATGTCGATAACTTCTTCTCTGAAGTCTTACTATGCCTGGACATGTCTGAAGCCTACAGTGCTGCCTGATTTTAGGGAGCCCAGGGCTATTGACTGTAAGATTATTTGGTAGTTAACTTCTCTCATCTTGCCTTCCTCATTAGGCTGAGCCTATTCTTTCTGTTTCTGTTTTCTTCTAAATTAACATTTCTTAAATATTACTGAAAAAGTGAGTTAAAGGTAACCCAGTTTAGCCTTTCTCTTCTTATGAAAATAATAAAAGAAGTAGGCAGGGAATCTTGAAAAATGAGAACGTAGCAAGGACTGGTGATAACAAGTTGCCATCTCCTTTGACAGAAAGAAACCTCTTGCCCTCTTTGTTTTTTTGCTTCAAAGAGATTCTTTTTGACTCATGTTGTCGATCCTCTGTTTCTGATTTTGTTTTTAAATAATATTTGTAGACATTACAGTAAAATAAATAAAAACTATAGTTTAATGAATCTTTCAGATTAGTAAATGACTTTCTTTTCTGTGGAACTATGAAAATCTAGTGATTTGAGAAGTGATACTTCTTGTGTTTGAGCAATAGGTCTATTATCTCTCTATCCTAAAGATTTTATTGATAGGTTTGTAGTTACTATCAACATCATGTAAAAATGTATTTTGAAATAAACGTATTTAAAAAATCTTTTATTTATACTAAATTATTTGCCTGACTTATCTACATTTAAGACTAAAATCAAAGTCTAAGTAATAAGATTTAAAAGCATCACACTGTTATCAGAGATCTTGATATACAATGGTGTGATCATATTCCTGGAGCCCACGATTCATCTTGACAGGGAACGGGTGTATCATATTGTCATGGCAACAGAATGTCTTCTTAGGTTTAAATTTGTTTGTGTTGCAGATCTATAACTTTAAAAGCTTATCTGATGCTTTTAGAGAAGGACTTGTGTTGCTTTGGAAGCTCGGGCTGTATGCTAAAAATGCATGGCTATTTTGCAAATGGTAATTTGAGTGTTTTTTGCTTTCATTCTTTTTTGTCTACAAAGTGAGCAGTTATCAGAATAAAATTGCTATGCTTCAGTGTTTTGTTTTGGCACTTGTGTGCCTTCAATATAGAACTGCGGAGGTAAAGATTGCTTTCCCATACTTCCTGTATGGAAACTCTAGGTTTATCTTCAGAATGTAAATACATACATAATTTCACCGAGGTAAAGAATGAAAAGCACTGAACAATTTTTGCAGCCTAAATATTCAGAACTTAATAAGCCTAATATGCTACCTCAGAAACCCAAAACCTTGCAGCACTTTTAAATCTTTCTGTGTGGCAAAGACATTTCTTTTTCTCAGAAATTCTCTGTAAACAGTGAAGAAAAACAATGATCAATGGTCCTGTTCATTGCCTAGCAGAACGTCCTTGACATCTCTCCCACTGCAGAACAAGGCTGACAGCTGGGTTCTCATTTGGAAACAGGGAAGACAGAGCCAGGGGAATGAGAACCATAGAGGCTGAGGAAAGGGGAAGAAAAAGGAGGATGGAGGGGGAAACGCAACACATGGAGAGAAAGAGCAGTTTGTTGTTGACTTTGCAGTTTTTAACCCCTTAATGATAAAGATGGGCAGAAAGTTCCCACAGTGACATGTTCTGTTTTATTTCAGTGAAGCGAATTGTTTTAGTGAGTCAGCTTTGCCTTTTAGGAGGCTTATAGATGAATGTCATGGAGTGACTGTGAAGTAAAGACTGTGTTCTCATGGTGTTGGTCCTGAGTTAAGAGGAATGACATCTGGAGATTTTAAAAGTAACTGAGTAGATAATGAGGAAATAAATTTTACTACCTGTGATTTTCTTCTCTGGCCAATTATTTCAGTGTAAACAGGCTTGGGTGATTGAAACACAAAGACAAGGTGTAAGACAACCGGTAGACTTTGAGCTCTATGATCTTTGTCTTGCTATGATTCCTGTTGATTTTGTTTTTGGACTTCTTCCAGAGTATGATGCAGATTACAAGAGTTAATTGTTTTTTTAAGTAATCTGTGTGTGGGGGGATAAGGGAATTTTCCAAGAAGCATATTAGTCTTCCTAGTCTGCTTCATTATTTATGATTTGATTTTGAAAATTTCAACTTTCTAATTATAATTAGTCTTTCTATGCTTCTGAAGGTTTTAGCTGTATACATTTAGGAAAACGAATAAGTTGATCTTTGTTGAAAGAACACAGAGAAGCAACCCTATGTTGGTTCATCAAAAATTAGTTCTTTACATCCATTAACGGGACATGAGCTAAACATTCCCTGAGGATGATACAGTGTGGGTACCACAGAAAGACAGACAAGATCATTTCAAGCTAGATGTTCTAGGACACAGTTTTATCAGGTTCTAGGAGCAGACCAGACATGTTTTCTTTTAGCTTGCTCAAGCATGAGAATATTTATGATTATTATGCTCTGTAGATACCTGTGGTCTGAGAGACTAAACACTTGCTCTGAGCAAGCAGTTTATCTTTAGAAAATCTTTCTTGGTAAAGAGAGGTTAATTTAATATCTATTGATACTGAATATCATGATATGAAGAATATTTCATTAAAATATTCAATGAACCAGGATTTTATTTAGGATGAACTAGGAAAATATACCTGTATTCTTCTCTACCCTTCCCTTTGAGTGACTGAACTTACATTAAGGTAAGACCAAGGTCAAATACATTTAAGGAGGAAAAACTACAATTTTAAAAGACTGTCTTTGTGAGGAACAGCCAGTTAGGTTGTAGATATTTTAATAGTAAACCCTCAATAGATACATCCACCTCATCTCCTTGAAGTAGAAAAGCATATTGACTAGCTTAGCATCCTGGGACTCATATTGTTTGGGACTCTACACCCTCCTCTCACAGCAATGCATCTAGGAACTTGGGACCCATCCTTCATCAGTCTGCTTGTAAACCTGCTTTAAACAAAGAAAATAAGTTTAGCCCCTTCAAGAACTCTTTGATAACACCACATTTCTACTAAATATTTTCCAGAACACATCCTGAAACCAAGGGAGATGGAATAACTTACTGTGATGTAGTTTTGGACTTAAGTGCAACAGGCAAATACATCCTTTGCATGAACTTTCAGGAAAATAAACCACTATACTTGCAAACCGATGCCTATCATAATTGGTCGTGCATATGATTAAAATCAGATGCGTTATGGGAAGAGACATGTGTAGTTAGCAAATCTTGCATAATCCAACCCTGTCCATCAAAATAGAGGTCCTCTTGCACTACAGCCTTTAGCAACTAAACTCTTCCTTCTCTTGAATGTCATAAAAAGAAGCCTCAAAAAATAATTGTGGCATTTGAGTATCCTCTCACTCACATGACCAGTTGACAAGATTGACATTGTACTGACCTTTACTATTGCTATGGTGGTTTGGATGAGAAATGTCCCCCATAGGTTCAACTATTTGAACACTTGCCCTCAGTTGGTGGAGCTCTTTGGGGAGGTCATGGAGTCTTTAGGAGGTATAGTCTTGCTGGAGGATATACGTCCCTGGGAGCAGGCTTTGAGAGTTCATGGCCTTGACCTATTTCCAACTTGATCGCCCTGCTTCCTGTTTGTGGTTGGAGGTATAATCTTTCAGGTTCTTGCTCCTCTTGCCTGCTCTCAGGCTTCCACCATTATGAATGCTCCCTCTAGAACCAAAAGCCAAAATAAACTCTTTCTTCCATAAGTAACTTTCTGTCATGTTATTCTGTCATAGTAACAGAAAAGTAACTAATGCAATTGCTTTCCTTTTCAATGAAGTTTCCTTGCAATTTTGCCGTCTCTATGTGCTTTTATTTCATTCTTGAATAAGTCACCAAGAATCTTAAAATGCTCAGTCCAGACACAAATCATGAGTAACCTCTCTGGAGCTTAATATTTCCACATTTGGAAAAACAGTCTGCAAATATTATTAGGTGAAGGATCCAAAGATGTCATTATTCTTTATTATCCAGATAGACTCTAAGTGGACTGTCTCTGAAAAAGACAAGGGAGATTTGGGACAAACAGAAAACATGAATGTGATGTGAACATGTTAGCAGAGATTGTAGTGATGACAAACAATTATGGGAGTGTCAACTGCCACTAGAAGCTGGAAGAAGCAAGGAACAAAGTGTCCCCTAGAGTCTTGGCACACACTGCCTGCAGTCTTGAGTTCAGATGTGTGTTCTCCATCACCGTGGGATGATGAATTATCTATTGTTTGTAACAGTGATCACAAGAAATGAATTCACAAGAGAGCAGGAGGACTTACATGAATACGTGTGGTTGCTGTTTCACCATACAATAAGCAGAGTCCCAGATAAGAAAGTAGCAGGTCATCAAGGACGCCATCACGGTGGCTTTGAATCATTCCTGTTTGCTTCTTGGCCCTTATCCATAACCTTGTTCCAAATATTAAAACTTCAGTCTTGATTTCTGCTTAACATTTACAAGCTCCATTCTTCTTCTCCATCTTTTGTTTGTTTCTTTTTACACTGATTGGAAATAAACTCAAGGCCCTGGTTCAGACTAGGGAGAGTTTCTACTATTTCCTATACCTGTTTTCCCTTCATCAGTGTCATAACTAATCCTACATTTCTTATAATGATGAAATGTATTTTATTCCTCATAAAGTACTGTTTGAATATTTGTATATCTTAGTGCCTCTGAGTTCTTAAAGAGTTTGCAATTCTTAGCCTCTTCTTAAATTCTAGGTTTTACTAGGAAGAGATCATAAAGGAATGGCAATCAAATAGAATTTTTAGATAAAGGCCAGCTACTGAACACACTATTTTGTTGCTTATGTTTCTAGTGATCTATGTATCCCATAGTAATTACTGATACCTTTATGATTAGAACCTGTTATCCTCCCAAACACCATGGGAGCCTGATTGACCTCTAATGAATTTGTTTCTTTCTAGAATTTCCTCAGGTCAAAAGTTATTAAGACAGATTTCCATCATGGAAAATAGGAGATTGTGACTTATTTTAATAGTAACAAATATAATTTCCAAAGCATCGTATGAAATACTTCACTTAGAAGAGATGAACTGCTTACTCATGTTTGTTTTACATGGGAGTGAGTGTGTATTTACCACTGTAATTTGAGTGTTGAGAGGATGGAAAAGACTATAAAGAATCATGACTTCATCCTTGCTATTGATACAGAAAAACACAGTGAATGGTTAGCTCTTAGCGGGTGGCAGTTGACAAACTGACTTTATGTTCTTTTATTCTGCATATAGAACATGGATCCTCTTGACTAGGAATGGAAATTTGAGAATATAAAGATGTTTAAAATATGTGATAATAATGAAAACATGTTTATATTATGGCTTCTTTGGTAGCATCAGGTACAGATCTTACCAATTACTGATACTGCTCTCATAGACCTGGTTATACCACTCCTTGGCATATACCCAAAGGACTCATCCTGTTATAGAGACACTTGTACAACCATGTTTGTTGCTGCTCTTTTCACAATAGCTAAGAGATGGAAGCAACCTAAGTGTCCCTCAACTGATGAGTGCTTAACAGAAATGTGGTGTATTTACACAATGGAGTTCTATTCAGCAGGAAAGAAAGATGAAATAATGAAATTTGCAGGTAAATGGATGGATCTAGAAACTGTTATAGTAACTGAAGTAACATAGACTCAGAAAAACAAATGACACATGTTCTCCCTCATATGTGGCTCCTAGCACCAAATCCTTTTAAATTCCGGGTCCTTTTAATAAGATGATGCTATCTATACAGCAGTCCCTTCTGCATGAAATAACTACCATCATCACAACTTCAGCTGAGCCTGATTGCTAAACATAGTTACAATTGGGCTTGTTGATCGTTGTTGTTCTGGTTTGTTTCTTCATTGCTGTGACAAAATATTCTGACCACTACCAACTTGGGGAGGAAAGGGTTTATTTAATTTACATATCCCGGGTCACAGTTCATCCGGGAGCCTAAGGTAGGAACTCAAGGCAGGAACCTGGAGGCAGGAGCTGGAGCACAGGCCATGGAAGAACACTTCTTATTGGCTTACTCCCCTGGCTCCTGCTCAGCCTGCTTTCTTATGCAACACAGGCCCACCTGCCCATGGGTGGCATCACCCACAGTGGACTGGGCCCTCCCACATCACTTATCAAGAAGATGCCCCTCAGACATGGCCACAGGCCAGTCCAAGAGAGGAAATCACCCACTGAGGCTCCCTCAACCCAGGTGTGTCAAGTTAACATTAAAGCTATTCAGCACAGTTGTACTCATTCACTAAAGGCATGCCAAGCAGGGTCACTGGACCCTCACCTGAGTATCTAGCCACTCTTCCCAGCCAACTAGTCCAGCCTTGGAAAAGAAAAATAAGGAGGAACCCAGTGGAGGGATGCTTTTGGAAGCCCTTGTCAAGAAATCCCAATGGACTCACATATGAACATTTGAAAATTTTCCTGTTCTGACTTTTTTCTAGTTCCCTGTCTAGAACTTGCAATGCTAATTACTCTTGCCTTTAATTGTCTTTCACATCTCCTATTCATGATTCAAGGACTTTCTTTTCCCCATAGAGACAAGAGTTATGCAATTTAAGAGTCTTTTAGATAGACCCACTGAAGGGGTGCGCCAATTGCCTCACCCTGCATCCCTGTTCAGCAAGGAAGAAGCCAGAGCAGTCTGTGTCCCTATTCTCTATTGGTAATTTGGGTAACCCCTTCAAAGGATGGTGTGATAAGAATAGGAAGTAGGAATTGGCTAGGTGATTTGGGTAAAAAGACCCCAAAGAAATGTAGCCAGTTTCCGAGCTAAAAGTCAAAATGTCCTTGGACCTGTTAGCAACACTCTGTTCCAAAGGCCAAAAATGTCAAAGTTCAAAAGTATTTGGGAGCTTGTAGCTATTCCTTAAAAGATTTTAGGGTTACCTCTTCAGATGGGGAATGTTGGAGGGGAGGTAGTGGGCATGGATTTGATCAAAACACCTTATATGCATGTATGAAATTCTCAATACAGTTTTTGTAAAAGTTAAAAAATACATACATAAATAAATAAATAAAAATTACTGTCTTCTCTAGTATTTCAAAAGTGTATTAGCAAGCCAAACTTTGTCTAATTGAAAAATGAATTGGCATGGCAATTTATGCTCATGATCCTTGAGATCAAGTAAGCAATATTTAAAAAGTAGTTTAATAGTTTCTTTGAGAATTGCATACAATGTATTTTGATCCAATTCAGACCCTGTACCCACCCCCATCTTATCCCTGAATTCACATCCTCTATTAATATAATTATTATCTTAAGGCCTATTAAGCCTAATTTGTGTCCACAGATGATCTTGGGTGTGGGTGCATCTCCTGGAGCTTGGTCAACCTACTCAATGTCAACAGTATTAAAAATTTATGTGTAAACATGTTTGTGCATGAATATATATGACATATACATGATTCATTTTCTATGTTATTATTGATGTGGTAATATTGTCCACCTCAAATAGTAGTGAAAATTGTGAGTCAATGCATAACAAGCAGAACAATGATTTTTAGATAGTTATAGCTCAGTTAACACACATGGTTGCTATTTCAGTTTATTAGACCTTAGAAATCCTCAACTGTACATTCTACCATATACTTAAGCAGGATCAATTAGAACATGTAATTTGATATGAGTTTAACATAATGCATCTTGCCGCACAAAGGTCTTGATGATAGTTTAGACAAGCCACAAATTCTGTAATAGGCATTAAGACAAAACGAGAAGGGATTTTTCATGGAATTACAATGTAACTGAAATTCTGATCAATAAAACAGACATCATTAAAGTCAACTAATAGTCTAAAAGAAAGCTGAATAAACAGAGGCATCCATTTTGTAAGAATTATACTAAGAAAGTAGTTTAAATATAAAGGTATTGAGAAGGGGAAGGCAGTCAAATCTTGTTTCAGGGGTTAATATTCTCAGGAAGACAGAAAACATGGAGAGCAAACCAGAAGAATGTCATCTTTTTATTGTTTATTTTTTTGAGACAAAGTCTCTCTGTAGCTCTAGCTGGCCTGTAACTCTCTATGTAGACCAGGCTGGCTTCTGTCACAGAGATCTGCCTGCTCCTGTTTCCAGAGTGCTGAGATTAAAGGTGTGCACCACCATGTCCAGATGGACTGTGTCACCTTTAAAATAATGTTTAGGAAGTGATTTATAAATAAAATCAGAGTTCTGAAAGTAGGTACTTATCTTTTTTATTTATTTTATGTGTATGAATGTATTATGTGTGTTTGTATGTGTGTGTGTGTGTGTGTGTATGTGTGTGTGTGTGTGTGTGTAAGTGTACCCATGTTGGGCATTGGATCCCCTGGAGCTGGAGTTATGGATGGTTGTTAGCCACCATGTGGGTGCTGGGAATCAAACCCTGGTCCTCTGCAAGAGCAGCCAGTGCTCTTAACCACTGAGCCATCTCTCTAGCCTTTCTTCTTAGCAACTACTTGCAAAGAAACTCTTAGGCAACACTCTCATAAAAGGATGGACATCAAAGCACAAAGGGAAATTCAAAGGAGATGTAGTGCCTATATTGCTATCATAATGGAACCATAGAAGAAATCCTCGGACCTTCAGATCTTCGTGCTTGTGCTAGATGTCAGTAAACAATATCTACTGATGTGTGATATACCTGGACCTATTCTCTAGCCTTGGGATGAATTTGGACAATGTCTGCAGACCAATGAAAATATTGTTTGGTCTTGATTGTCTTCATCTGTGCCTATATTACTTTGCCTAGTTTGGCTGTGCACCTGATCCTCATTTCCCACTGCTCTGGAAAATGTTGTTCAAAGCATTCTTATTTCAATCAATCAGCTCTCATCAGGGACTGGAGCACTTTGAAATCAATGCTGGATCACTGTGACATCTGAGAGGAATAATGTCATGATGGTGATGAAGTGTGTAGTGTCAAAGCAGAAGCAATGGGACAGAATGATGGAACTAGACCAGTGCTGGAGATCTAATCTGAACTCCTCACTTTCCAGATGAGAAATGTAGTCAATAAGATATGAAGTGACTAAAGCAAGGTGACAAATTCACAGTGGGAATACACCTCTATATTTCTGGTTTTGATTTGTATTGTCAACTCTGTGGGCCATTGTGATGTCCAGGGAAGACCACTGTGCTGTCCAGATGACTGCTGCTCCAGCCAGCATCCGCCCGAAGTCACATGAAATGCCCCAAGTGAGAAGAAAGCAGCTGTGCCCAGGCAACCTACAGACTAAGAGAAGTACAATTATTCATTTTACCCCCCTCAAGTTTTATGAATATTCGCAATATAGTGACAGATACCAGAAGCATCATTTTATTGACGAAATAGTTGAGGAACAAAGGCATTTAGTAACTTGTCAGAAGTCACAGAATAATTCATAGATCTCAGATTTTAAGTTCGATGATTTCATTTGTGTTTATTCTCTCACACACTATATTTTATTTATTCCTACTGTCAACATATCAGGCACTTTCTACATGGCTTTGATCAAGTCTTGTTTTGAATCTGACATTCAAATTATTATACTTATAATTTTTGTAGACATATATTTATGTGTGTGTGAGAGAAAAGTAAAGTTAAATGATTGGCCCTAAGTTATGACTATTAAATAGCAGAGGCATAAATTGAGCATGCACCATTTTTCTCTTTAAATTTGCATCGTTAACCATTTTACACTGTTCCTTCTTAAAACCTATAAGAATGCCAAGCACATCCTCGCTGTTTCAAGGTTATTTTCATAACTTCAGTATCTAACAGTGCAATCATATATGGAGGAAGCAGAAGTCCCTATAGCAGTGTTGGGAAATGATTAAACCATGCATGAAGAGAAGGCCAAATAGAGAATCCTCTCTCTTTCTCTCTCTCTTTCTCTCTTCTCTCTCTCTGTCTCCCTCCCTCCCTTTCTGTGTTTCTCCCCCTCTCTCTTCCTTCTTGCCTTCCTTCTCTTCTCTTTCTCCCTCCCACCCTCCTTTAGGGATACAAACTGTATCCCTCCTTTGCAGTATACAATTCAATGTTTTTCTTAGAGAAAAATATTTTACTGCAAAAAAAGATAAAATGTGTAAACACTGCGGCCTTCACGACTGTCTAATCTCAGGACCCTCATCACCCCCAAGGAAGCACTGTATGTTTTAGTCATCACTTCCCATTTCTCCATCATCTTCAACTCTCTGGTTCACATTGGGAAAAAACGAAGGAAACACTTTATTTGCCCCCTATTTTCCTTAAAAATAACAACAAACATTTAAGATTTGTTTCTGTGTAGGTGACTTGACCATACATACTGAATGTCATTAAGTCATATCTGTGTTTTCTACGGATAGCACAATTGCATGCTTATCCATATCCTGTGCCTGACTGATCTTGCTGCTGATAATAAAGCAGACGTTCATAATTCTCATTACAGCACAATGAGAGTATCTGTTAAAACTCTCCTGGAAAGAGTGTCTCTCCTGCCATGTATACAGGGACCATTTAAGCTATTTCTGTACTCCCCATGTAATGTGCATCAACAGTTATCCCAGACATAAAAGTTTCTTGTACCGTCATCTGTAAAGCTATGTTGGGAACTACAAAGGAGCTGAGTGGCTGTCACAGCCTTTGTTACAAATTAAGCTATAAGGACAACTGTTTGCCTTCCACCCCCAGAAAAAAATGTATATGCTGAAAGGCCATCATGACTTTTTGAAGATATGGCTTTGAAAGAGTGAGTAGAGGTTGAGGTTCTCAGAATTAGGCCCTAACTCAAAATGATTAGCGTTATGTTGTGGGTACACAGTGCCATGCTAGAATAGCACTAGATGGAAGTCATTTGCAAGCCAAGAAGAAAAACCTCAAGAGATACTAAAGCTGCCAACACCTGAACCATCGGACTTTCCACAACTGTGGAAACCATAAACAGGTTGATGAAGGGCCTTCTGTGGTATTCTGTGATGACAGCCAGAGTAAATAACAGACAACTACATGAGAGCCTATTAGGAGTACAGCAGTGATTCTCCAAAGACCCTGGGAGGTGCCACATCTCCCAATGTCTGTGAGTTATTAGGACCTCCTCAGGTTAGAAATATTCACCATACAGTCTCATCCTTTAGCCTGTAGACAGAGTTGAAATGTTCCTTGTCTTCACACCAAAAAGATCATAAGCTTTCCTCTCTGAGGCTCTATTATTTCATGTGAGTTAAAATGAAACTATTCTAAGGAATGTTAATTATTTGAAATATGTGTTTCATCATACACAGTTATATAATGTACATTCTAGAGTAAGTTTATGCTCAAGTATATTTCGTGTATAACTGTGAGAAATTACAGATAATCTAAGCACACTGAGACACTATTTCACAGTTTTTGTTGTTGTTGTTGTTGTTCTTGTTGTTTTGTGTGTTTTTGAGACAGGGTCTCCCTGTAGCCCCAGCTGTCCTAGAATTCACTATGTAGACCAGGCTGGCCTCGAACTCACAAAGATCTGCCTGTCTCTGCCTCCCAAGTGCTGGGATTAAAGGCATATGCCACCACGCCCAGCTCACAGTTTTATTTTTAATAACATCACCAAAACTTTGACAATATACATGAACTAAAAACTTAGAAAATAGTCACCACATAATGTGAATTAAGTATGTTATCTTTATACTAGAAATTTTATAGGATTTTGAAGCAAGTTCTCTCAACAGCCTTTGTAAGGATCTGTAATGCCCAGGCTTATATAATGAAAATAGAGGTCGTAAGGACATGGCGTGCAAAGGAACAAAACAAGAGACAAAAACATATCGCTGCAGCAGAGATTAGAGTGGAATTCTGATGAGCAGGTATTAGGGTTGGATCTTTTCATCTGTCAGTGTTTCAGCATTTAATGCATTATTTTTAGGAAAACAATGCAAATTACAAAAGAAAAATGACAAAAGATACTATTTTCCTAGAGATCAATAATTCTAGAGACTAACAGGATGGAAAATAACAGGCTTTGTATACCATTGCTAATGTTTGTCAGTGTTCAGAGGTGTGATGCATACTAACCATGTCTTTCCTCAAGTGTCGTGCAGTTAAGTTTTGCCAAAGTTGGCAATAACTTTTATGAAGTCCTAGTTCTGTTAAACAATTCTTGTGAAAAATATGAAGGTTAAAGATAATAGAGTGATATTATTGCAAATCCTATCTTGCAAGGAGATATCATAAAGCCAATTTTTATATGTGGAAGCAGGGTCTGAGCATATAAATGATTTGCTGAGGTCACCAAACAATAAAAATAAATAGTCTCCTAGGTATGTCCATCTGATTTTTAAAGCATGGTTGATTACCACTAAGACCTACCTGGAACATTTCTCTTTTTTCCACGGAAATTATAGTTACATGAATCAAAATCCATTAAAAAGTAATAGTAACAATGATACAGCCCCACAAACACCATGCCACAGTCAGGCATAAGATCCAGGATGTTCTTATGCCTCTTGAGTGTTAAGTCTTCAGAGACCACCCAAGTGTAAAATATACAAGTATCAAGATTGCTCCTTAATTCACTAAATTTGGGAGAGAAACAGACACACTGAAAGCTGTGAAAAGGGATAATGATCTCTGGAATGGTGACTTGTATGGCCAGTGTAAACCAGGTAGAAAAAAAATTGTCTCTCTGAATAATTTCACATGCTGAAAATGTAAAGATCCAAATGGAATTATGGCACATTTAAATAAACACAAATGGGTGCTGGAAACAAGGTTCAGTGGTTGAGAGTATTTACTGCAGAGAACCGTAGTTTGACTCCCAGTACCTATGTCAGGCAGCTCACAACTGCCTTAACTCCAGTTCCAGGAAATCCAACATCTTCTACACTCACATGTACAGCACCCCGCCCCCATTAACAAATAAAAATAAAATCCTAAAAGAAATAGATTCAAGGGTCTGGAGAGATGGCTCAGAGATTAACAGCACTATCTGCTCTCGCAGAGGACCCAGGTTCGATTTCCAGCACCCACATGATGGCTACTAGCCACCTGTAACTCCAGTTCCAGGGGAACCCAATGCCCTCTTCTGATTTCTGCATGCATTGCACAACACAGGTGTACTTATATACATGCAGGCAATATACTCATACACATTAAAAAATAATAAATAAAATATTTTTAAAAAGTAGATTCAAGTGATTGTAGACTTATAAACATCCATCCATCTTCTCCTAGAACCTGAATATTACTTTTTAGAAGTGGAGACCCAAAGATTTTCAAAACTTTTTTTTTTCACTCAGTATTCCTTTATAGCAATATACTCATTCCCAGAGGGCTGGGTTAAGGGAAAATACTATAGTCTTTTTCCCAAAGAATTAAACCAAGAATTTCAGGAACCATAGTTTTATATGAATACTAAAATAAACTATCACACATTTGCTGTACTCTAATCAAGGCTAGTGTTATATATTAGCATGTTTAGCGAAGAATGGTTACACCAGGAAATATGAAAGGAAAATATTGCTAATTTACATTTTTTTTTGTCTTTTTGAAGCAGGGTCTCCCTGTAGCCCCAGCTGTCTTGGAACTCACTATGTAGATCAGTCTGGCCTTGAGTTCACAGAGATCCGTCTGCCTCTGCCTCCCAAGTGCTGTGACTACAGGCATGCACCACCACGCCTGGCTCAATTTACATTTTTTATTCTACCTAATAGCAAATTCTTACCCATGATGTAGTAATTATTATTTGGACCCTGCAAATATGAGATGGTGAGAAGGTTAAATTGTCCACTCAGAGTTTATTTCTCCATTTTATTTACTAACATATCAATAATTTCTTCTTGATGGTAATATACTACTTCAAATACTTCCTCCTGAGGTTCTACTTAAGTTTTTTTTTACTATTTTTAAATTATGTGTGGATGTGTGGGTCTGTGCATAGAGTGTGGGTATATGCACACACATGCTGTTGCCTGTAGAAACCAGAGGTGTCAGATCCCTCTGGAGTTGGAATTAAACAAAGTTGTGATCCACCAGATGTGGGTGCTGGGAATCAAACTCAGGTTCTCTGCAAGAGCAGTATGTGCTTCTAACCACTGAGCCATCTCTCTGGAGGCCTGAGATCCTTTTTTAATTTGTGAAGCAATTTGATACAGTTCTGACCAATAAAGTATAAGAAGATGCTTATTGTGGTCTATGGGAAATAACATTGTTGTCCTTATTACAAGCATTAAACTAACATGTATCTTTTCTCCTTGTCTGGGTCCACGGCAGCCACCTATCAACCATAAGGATGGTAGACACACAGGAAAGATTTGAAAACAGAGAAGAATCTGGCATTGTGGAATGACTCTGCCAATCTTGACCTTATTCCCTTTTTAAAGTATAAATAGTGTGTGTTTCTGCTTCATATGAAGTCTGGTTTCCCAATTCAGCAGTATTAGGAGGTTAGATCTAGAAGGAGATGTTTGGGGTGTAGAGGCTGAATCGCAATGAGTAGATTGATGCCATCTCATAGGGGAATAAGTGAACTCTAGCTCTTGAAGGACTGGATTAGTCACTGTAGAAGTTAAACAAGGTTATGCCTCATATTCTATCTCATCTGCTGGTTCTTGATCGTCTTTCTTGCCATGTTATGGTGTCTATCATTTTATGATGAAGCAGGAGACACTTTCCAGATGTGGCTTTCTATTTCTCTTGTCCCAAAATTGTGAGTTGAACACAAACTTTATTTATAAACCACCTCAAATATTCTATTTGCAAGAGAAAATAAACAAGAAAAACTAGACTAAGACAAAGATTTATTCCTGGGAGAGAAAAGTACACTTCATTTGATAAGAAGTTTATTACATAGAGTCAAAGCTACCCCTTCCCAATGTTGATGTTCAACAAGTACATTTGTTAGTAATTATGTCTCTGAATCAAACTGAGCCACAACTCAGGTGACCAGTCAGTGAACTTTTTCCTATTTACTTAGACTTTTTAAAAATAAATTGGTCATCAATAAAATGAATCAAAATTCAGTTGTCATATTTATAAATATAAAATAATGTGGTCACATGAACATAGTAGAATTTAAAATGAGGGGCAATATAAATGAATAAAGTGTCAGTAGTAAAGTTGATTGCTTGTAGTAGCAAAAAATAATGAGGGAAAGAGTAAAGTATTTTTGTAGACCACGAAATAAATATTTGATTATTGTGATTCTGGGGTTTGTAAGTAATCATCCTTATCAATCTATTAAGTTGAAGATGCTCAAGTATCTCACGTAGAAATTAGAAAATAATCTTTCTAAAATGTTTCATTCAAACACTTTCTGGTTGTTTATGTGCATATGTAAAAATCATTACATTTTAAAGAAATAGTGAGAATTTGCACAAGATCCAGAAAAGAGTGACAGTAACATAATGATTAAAGGGCTGAAAAGTCAGTCTGCCTAGGAAAGGTTAAAAGAATGGTATTTAGTCTGTAGTGGAACAATGTGACCGTTTTCTTCAAATATATGTTCTCTTTTGGTGTGAGATTGTGATAGAGTGAAACAAAATGCCAGCAAGTTTTCAAACCAAAATCTTAATGATCTACTCAGTGTATATAGATGTTATAATGCTACTATGAGCCATGTCTGATCTAGATTGCCATCCTTCTCTTTTTAAAATATCAGACTTGGCACAGAATGAGGATAGATGTATGCCTTAGAGTTAGATCTAAACTGTGAGAGCAACTTTAATATTATTATCCAAATATGGTAGTATGGATTTAAAAAAAAAACTTTATTGAGAATTTCATACATAAGGTGTTTTGATCAAATCCACGCCCACTCCCTCCCTTCCAACACCTCCCACATCTCCCCACCACTTTTTTCTGACACCTTGGTGTACTCTTTCTTTCTTTGTTTCTTTTTTTTAATGGGGATTTTTGCTACTCTAACATTCCCCCCTCCGAAAAGGTAACCCTAAAATCTTTTAGGGATTAGAAATTTCACTTAATCATCAAGCCTGTCTCGCTGGTGAGGTAGACCTCGAAGAGATGTTGGGGACTATTTCTTTCACCAGAATCTAATGTCACCAAGGGTAGTGTGCTTACTTTTGTGGTTAAAACTGGGTCACCTCCTCTTACCCATGAAAGATGACAAAGTCACCCATGGAGACTTTCAGCTTCATTTGAAGTAAAAAGGAGGAATATACCACTAAGTTCATATTCCATTGTGAATTTAGCCATGCTACCACAGCTTGATGTGAAGAAGGCTTGGAAATGTCTCTATTGGTCAACAAAATGCTCAGTTCCAATCATTTTAATAAGGACAAGATATCAGGGGAAAAAAACTAGCAGTTCCCCATAGATGGGGCATATTAGCACAAATATTAGCAAATCACTATTTCCATTCTTAGGATTATCAGCAGAGCAGCGAACAATGCTACTGGCTTTATATAGGACTTGCTTCTGCTGTGGTTAAGTATGTTTGGGTTGTTTATTCACTTCTAACAGCCAGTCTTAACATCATTTATCCTCGGTATTTTTCTATCTACAGAAAAATAGAGAACTCCTATTATTTTTTAGGTTCTACCTGTGAATTTAAGAGTGAAATTGATCTTAGATCTCTATCTTCATTTCTTTACATCAAGACTTTTCACCCTAGGAAAACGTCCTTCAACCCTAGTAGGATTCAAATTGTGATTCTCTTTATCTTCTCATGAGGAAATCAATTGAATTCTATATTATTATGACATCAAGTGAAGCTTAAGCACAGAATTTTGTTGAATTCTATTGAAATCTCCATCATTGGATATTCTTCATCTACAGTCTTTATATTTATGTTAAATAAGTGTTTCCTACAGCATTCTATCGGATCCTGACATTATAAGCAATCCTTTGGCAAGGTCTCACATAATTAAATAATGTAGTCAGGCTCAGAATGAATTTAGTTTAATCTTACAGTTCAAATTCCATAAGCATTGTAACAAACAACTCTATAATACATGGCAAGACTATTAAAATAATCAGTCTAGAAGCCAGACTCTCAAAAGCCCTTCTAATGAAATTGTTTGTAATTTATTCATGAGTAAATATAATTTCAAACAGAGCAGATCACATGCTGTGTCATTCTGGAAGGCTGGCATTTTCTGAAGCTTGATATATACATCCTTCAAGTAGCTTCTTCTTATAATAATAATTTGAGATAGGAATTCTTTGGAAAAAAACTCACAAATAATGGTCATTACATTAAATAAATAAATATTACTAGACCATTTAGATTTAAGTACTAAATCTCATTTTGTCCATCTCTAAGATGTGGATTTTTAAAAAGCAATTGTATTCACAAAATAGACTCTTTTCCATGAAATGGCCAATCAATGTAACCAAACAATGTTTAAATCTTTTTAGGTTTATTTATTTTTATTTTATGTATATGAATGTTTTGCCTGAATGTATGCAAGTGCACCACGCGTGCAATAGCTGCAGAGGCCAGAAAAGGGCGATGGATCCCTTGGAGCTGGAGTTACAGATGGTTATTAGCAGCCATGTGGCTACTAGAAACAAACCTTCATCCTCTGCAAGAACAGCCAGTGCTCTTAACCACTGAGCCACCTCTTCAGATCCCCAAACAATGTTATTAAAGAGGAAACTTCCAATATCTTTAAATAAAATCACTTTGACTGATTTTTATAACTCTTCACTTCCTATTAATTTAGTTCCAAGTACTCATACTGATCATTCATGTAGTTAAAGCTTGTGTCTTTTACCGTCTTGGGTCCACTCACTATGTTAAGATAGGATTTGTATAGTCTTAATGTATTGAAACTCAAATTATACAGTACAAAATAATTTAGTCAGTCAGATTTCTGTGGCTAAAATATGGCCCCCTGAAACTTTACATACTCAGAAATTATAGACTTAGCACCTGCAAGACCATTTGAAATAGTCACACAGAAGAAATTTTAATGTTCTCAATATAGCTGAAATTATACATGTAGAAAAATTCAACCTGTCTTTTTATGCACAAATGAAATAGTTCTTTACCAATTTATTGGGTTGTTTTAATGCAACTATAGCAAATTTTTAAATAAATGACTCAGGTCTGTCATTCCAATACCCTGAGTATCTGATTGCTGGTCAGTTTTCCCTCATTGTTTTCATTTCTTGACAATTGATTAGATTAGTGCTAATATGACTATATTAAGATTCAGCATTTCAATGCTAATTTTCCTAATAACTTTATAGGTAGCTGCATTACTGAATTTCTCAGATTATATCTGATGGAAATTTGGAAAACCTATCACATCTGACATGGCAGTAGGCCATGTAAAAAGAAGCTGTTTATCATAAAAATTCATGTTTAGCCTGAGCATCAAAGAAAGAGATGGCTTAATAATCAAAAATTATTATAACCACTGCTAATCAAAAGAGTATCTATTCATGAGCTTAGAGAGATCTGTCATATCTAATTATTAAATCCACCTAAGGGCATTTATATAATAATATCCAAAAACTTCAAGATGATACAAGATGTGAACTTAAAAATCCAATGTATTTTAATTAGCAGGATATCAAACTGCCTTGGTGGTTTGGAGGGCTAAATCCAGTAAATGAAGTCCAAAGCATAGCATTTGCCTTCTAATGTCATCTTTCTCTCATCAAAACAAAACAATAAAAGGATAATGAAATATTGGGATATGGCTCAGAACAAACAATTGACAAACCAACCAACCAACCAACCAACCAACCAACAAAACAAAAAAAGAGCCTTAAATGTAAATGGAAGTTTTCTAAATTAATAAAAGTACAATATCTCAGTCCAGGGTGGACATGGTCATCTTCTACTTTCATTGGTCAGTTTATGACTGGAGATTTGATTTTCATATCTTTAAGCATACAGTAAATCAAACAGAGGCCATGCTTGCCTTCTAAAAGAGAAGTTAGGCAGGGAGTCAGCAAAAAGGATTTCCTCCTTTCTTAAAGGAATTGGCCTAAGTCTAATTTGTATGGCTCCAAAAGTCTAAACAGGAAACTAAAGCAAGACAGATTTAAAGGAGGTATCCCATACTTGTCACTGGAGTTTTTATTTAAAAACTCAAAGATTCTAGAAGGAGATTTTGTTTTGATTTGGTTGGTGTTTTAATAGCCATGAGGATATGTCTCTTCTAGCTCTTTTTCAAATTTAAATTTTTAATTATTTTGAGAATTTCATAGGTGAATACTGAATATATATCATTTCCTCTCCTTTCCTCTTCCACTCCTCCCACATACCCTATCAACTTCTATCCACTCCTATCAACTCCTTTCCTCTTCCACTCCTCCCACATACCTGCACACCCTCTCAATATACTGACCGCTTCTTACTACATATGTTATATATATATATATATATGTATACATATATACATATGTATATATATATGACTAAATCCATTTAGTGGTGCTCGTATGTACATGTGTTTAGGCTGACCATTTATTTAGGATTGAGTAACCTATGGGGAAGCTTGTCCCTGAAGAAAACAGATTCTTTCTCTCTCAACAGCCATTAATTTCCTGTAAATTTTCATTTAGGGGTATGAACTTGTGAAATTTCTTCCATCCAGGCTGGCATGTCAGCTGGTGTCCTGCTTTTTTAAAAAAAAGTTATGTTAACCGGGCGTGGTGGCATATGCCTTTAATCCCAGCACTCAGGAGGCAGAGGCAGGCAGATCTCTGTGAGTTCAAGGCCAGCCTGGTCTCCATAGTGAGTTCCAGGACAGCTGGGCTACAGGGAGACCCTGTCTCAAAAAGACAAAAAAAAAGTTATGTTGTTTAGTTTGGTTACAAGGTAGTAAATGATTTTAATACTCTCTTCTTTTGACTAAACTCTTAGTACCCTCTTCTTCTTTATCCCCCTACCCTTTTCCATCTTAAACATTTCTACCCCAAGTATTCTCCCTCTCCACCTGCATTTTACTATCCCCCCTCCCTTAGTGTATCCCCCTCCCAAAGGCCTCTCTCTAGACTTCTGCCTCTATGGGAACTTTAAAGTGAATATACCAAATTAGAGGTTCTAAGCTAGGATTCTTAAATGAGAGAGAATGTATGACACTTGCTTTTCAGTGCCTGGGTTATGTTGTGAGTAAAATTTTTTTCCAGTTTCATCCATTTACCTGAAAATTTCATACTTTAATTTTTTACTGAATAAAGTTCCATTATGCATATGCACCACATTTTCATTATCCATTTATTAGTTGATAAATATCTAGGCTGGCTGTGTTGCAGCTATTACAATCCTGTTCATATACCCAAAGGAGTTACACTCCTTACCAAGATGCTTACTCATCCATGGTTTTTGTCTCTCTATACACAATAGCTAAGTTTAATAATTTAACTAGATTTTATAGAAACAATGAAATATATCAAATATATCACAGACTGCTACAAGATCTATTCTTGACATCTTTAGAGATAAATATGCAAAGTATTTTTTAAAAAATTGTACTCATAGTAATATAAATATGAATACTCATTCCATAGATAGGATTACTTTCTAGAAACTAAAGAAATTTCAGTTAAACCAGTCATGAGAATATTTCTGTGCTTATCAATTTAACACTATTCTAAAAACTATCATACTCAGGTATATGTAAATTTTCTGGGAAAATTACATACAGTACTATTTAAAGGAACTGTGAATTATCTTCAAATCATTACCCTGAATTTTTAAAGCAATATTATAATATGATTATTGGGTTTGTATTGATGAACAATTTTCCTTCTTTTCTGTGCATCTGTTTCTTTCTTTTCTGTGCATAATGAGAAGTAAAGTACTGATGGTATTTGATCTAGATAATCTTTCCAAGAATAGTTTACAGCAAATGGTCTCAGAGCATCTGCTCAGTATAACTAATACTAACATGTCTTTTCAAAGCAAAAGGCAGATGTGTTATTACCCATTAGAAAGCACAGTTTCCTCATCTCCAGGGTCTCCTGAGACATTGCCCACTGTCTATGCAGAGATCCACTCTCTGTGTTGTCTGCAGTCTGATGTAGGAAACAATGATGATTCTCTGGCTGTTATACCAGTAGGCACCTGCCCCTTGACTCTGTTCTACCACCATCTGTGAAGCAGCAGCCCATTAAATTACAGTCTGTAGATAGGTAATGCCTGTTGTTGACATCTGTATCTCAAAGGAATAAAAATTTTAGAATCAGATCATTTGATTGTCAAATTTCATCTCTGCCTCTCTGTGATTCTTGTTAAGTATTGAAACTGCTCCAAGTTGATTGTCTAGTCTCCATTATTGAAGATAATATTACCGAACTTTTAATATTTATGAGACTGTTAGGGGAAAATGTCAGTAATGAGTTGATACTTTGCATGCCAAATACAACTTAATGCATAATTTTACAAATATTTGATTTATTATTTTTATTTTATATGTATGAATGTATTGCCTGCACATGTGTTAGTGAACCTTTGTCATGCAATGCCTGTGGAGGTCAGAAGAGGGCATCTGATCCCCTGGGGAGTTACTGATAATTGTTAGCCACAATGTGGGTGTTAGGAATCGAACCCGGGTCCTCTGCAAGAGCAGTCAGTGCTCTGAACCGCTGAACCATCTCTCTTATCCTGTATTGCTTATTTTTGACATTCTTTCCTTCTATGAGAAATCCACGTCATGGGAATTCATGTTTAAAATCAATCATTAGAAGATAAATTTGTAATTTCTGAAAGCGTTTACTCTGTGCTACAATCCTTCTCACCTGATGCGATGGTCATCATGGGTCTGAAGCTCAGCTGCTGGCCAGTGGAACTTTTGCCTACTTGTCTATTTGTTGTAAGGAGCTTTCTACCTGTTAAAGAATCAGGTTCTGATATGCTCCTATCTAGTGCTAGGACTGATGTCTGAGGTATCTGGAAGAAACTTAAAGCTTGTCAGTACTACACACAATTATCTTATTAAAGTTACCCTGCAAAAGGAAATGGCTTTTAGGGAGGATGTATTTGCTTGCTTGCTTTCTCGTCAGCTTCTGCCTAGAGTTTTTATGTCCTCTGATCTTTGATGTTACTCCCAAAATTATCTGAGGCAAATTTCTCAGCAAAAATTTGTGAAACAATTTTCTCTTTTACTTCTCTCTCACCATTTCTGAAAGACCTGGATATGATTCAAATTATTCTTCCATCTGTTTCTTCTCTTAATCTGCGACCTCAATCTTCTTCCTTAGAGTTCTATCCTCTTGAACACTAATTGCTGCCTGGGACATGAGTCAAGGTTAACTTCCCTCCCTCTAACTTGGTGCCTATCCTGTGCCAGATTCTTTTCTGAGCAGGGAGGTCATGTGAGCTCTCTTCTGATAACTATCCAAAGCTCCAAGGCAAGCTTTTATGTCTCCATCTGGATCTCAGTCTCTGAACTTCATTTACATCACTGGCCTTCTTACAACAGGGCTAAGGAATAGAATCCTATGGACAAAGTGAAAATAAGTAAAAGATCAATCCACAGAGGAGTTAACTCAATTAAGGAATATGCTCCTAATGATAGATGTTCACTTTTGTGTTTTTCAGTATTTCGTTATCACAATACAACATGATGATGAATAGATTTTTACACATGCTATCTTGATTACATGTATGAAAATTGTCAGAATAAATTTGCATAAATAGGAGCTAGTATTATGGACAGTCAAAACATTTTTGTTTGAATGCTCGTCATTATATTACCTCTACAGGATTGTGCATTTTGCTTCCTATAGCAATCTATTATAGAAATTCCTTCTCACAAACGTACTAACAAAATTTTATTGTATATTTTGGATCTTTAACATTGGCATGAGAGGTTAAATATTTACGTTATTAAGTAGTTTAGTTTGTTAATTTTTTTTTTTGTCTTTTTGAGACAGGGTCTCCCTGTAGCCCCAGCTGTCTTGGAACTCACTATGTAGACCAGGCTGGCCTTGAGCTCACAGAGATCTGCCTGCCTCTGCCTCCCAAGTGCTGGGACTACAGGCATGCACTACCACGCCTGGCTCTAGTTTGTTAATCTTTTATTCTGATTATATTTTCATATGTGTAAAGGACTGTTTCTAAAATTTATTCCAGAATTTCATACAATCCATTTTGATCATATTCAGCACCTCCCCTCTCCATCCCCACCCTACTTCCCACCATTTCATGTCTTCCGTTATTGTCTGTACTTTTATTTGAAATTTTTTATTTTATTTATTTATTAGTTTATGTATTTCTAATTTTTTTTTGTGTTTAAATGCCTATCAATTCCATGCCACACCCAGGGACTGTTTCTCTTTTAATCCATAAACAGAGTATTATTTGACTTTTTGAAAACAGGTATTGAACATTTTATTTCCTAATGTCTAGGAACCTTTTAGCTAAACTTTTCACAATATATGACTTACATTTTTTTTTAATTTGCTTTTTCTCATATCTAAATTATATGAGTTTTATATATACATATATAAGAATACTTATATCTCTGTCAGAAATTGCATATATAAACATTTTAATGAATTAAAAGTCAATAAAAAGATTTGAGATAAAAATGTGGAAGGCCTTCCCGACTCCAAGACTGTGAAGATCTACAGCAAATTGTCCTCTCTTACCTGTATAAGCTTGCTTCTGCTTTAGCACCCGTTCTAGTCCATTCTTCTGCAATGATGTGATAATTCCCATCCTCCTGAGTTTCTTTTCTCAGTAAGAATAGTGTTAATTCACATTATAAAGTTTTATTGTAATATAAATCATACACTTGAATTCATAAATTCATGGACTTAAAATTGTGAATATGTGTGTGTGTGTGTGTGTGTGTGCGTGTCTGTGTGTGTTTATGTATGAAGACCAGAAGTCTGTGTCAGGTGTCTTCCTCTATTGCTCTCCATCTTCTTTGTTTGAGACAGTATCTCACTGAACTTGAAATTTCAGTGACTGGCTAGACTGATTGCTAGAAATCTCTAATGTGCCACCTGCTTCTGCTCCCCACCAGGAGCACGAGGGTTACAGTCTCTCACCACCACACCTGGCACTTACGTGAGTGCTGGCAATTTGAACTTAGGTACTCATACTTGCACTGTGGAGACTTTACCATCTTCTTGGTCACATAATAGTAAATTAATTATTAATAGTGAAAAATGAGTTTCCAACATGCTATAAATGAGATAAATTATTTCTGGCTAATAATTTGGAGGAAAATATGGATATTTGGGGTTTGGTGTCTATTTTCTTTCATACCTTCAAAACAGTCATTTTTTTTAATTAAAGTGGTGGTCTGTTTTCAGACAAGAAAAAAATAGAACACTTTAAGCATATTGAAGCATATTCCTTTCTCCACTCTGCAGAGATTGCATGTCCTGATTTTCCTGCCAGACATCTCTTCCTATTGCTGGGTTACTTCGGGGAAGCCATTTGCCTCTCAGTCTTAGCTTCTTCATAGGCAAACTAGGGAAATAATATCATCTTCACATTTGAGAGAATTAATTGAGGTAATGTTCAAAGCACAGTGGTTAGCATATGATTGAATTCAATAAAAAAACAACTTTGCTTATTGAAATTTGATTTTATTTTATATGGAACCTTGACTTTGAAAAGATTATTACTTAGGAATATATGCACTTATGCTATCCAAAACATAAATGCAATATTGAAACACTGTATAATATGAACCTTTCAATAGATATCCACATTTTGCTGATTGAAAATAGCAAACTTTAATCAAGAAAATGAGGCCTGAGAAATAATCATGTCTAAAGCATTTGGAGAATAGCCTAGTGAAAACTCAATAGTTAATGACAGTAATATGGTTAGTTCAATATTTTTCTAGTGGAACATACAGTAAGATATGCAAAATCAAGTGACACATTTTGAGAAAGGCTCTGGCACAGCAGAGATTTGTCATATATTTGAAGTGTGCATCAGATGTTTCAGAGAGCTCAAGATGGATGTTCAGCATGTGGTGCTACAGTTTGTGACATGTTTCCCCATTCTCGTTCTTTCATCTCTTCGTCTTGCACTTTAGCCACTTGAAATGGCTTTGCTGTTTTAAAATGCTGTGCTATCTCGTCACTGTAAATTTAGACTTTAAATGCCATTGTCACTTGGTGAATGCATTTTGAAGATATGTGAAAATCAGCAAGTTCTTTTTGAAGTGTGTTTTGGCTAAATTACCCTTACTTAGTGAATAATTAAAAAAAAAAAAAAAAAAGAACCTCAGGTGATCACTGCTATGTTGCTTCCCGCCTTGCTACCTCAGCAAAACAGGAAACAATAGAAAGTGATCAACTTTTCTTATCTCTGAATAGTAATATATTTTAGTGTTATTTCCAGAATTTTATTTTGTTGAAGCTACTGTTGGAGAAGTAGAGCTAGAATATATAAATGGTACAATAATGGAGTGAAAATGATTCTTTAACACCTTGTCCAGAGGTCAATTTTGTTGCCTTGATTGTTGCCTTGATTGAGCAGTATTTCAGTATTACTAGAAATGTACACATAAAGCTGTTAACACAGTGTTTAGTCCACAAAATACACGGTTCGAGGTAGTAAAGTAAAGATGGAAAATCTGACAGCTCTATACTTCATGAATCACACATGTGCCACCATATAAATTTAGACATGAAGATTATTGACATATTTCATATAAAGATAGATTAAGGGATGATTTAATCAATATCTAACTAAAACCACATAAACTCATATTTGTAAATGATTTCTGTTCATATAGCCTATTTATAAATCTTTCAAAATTTCATGATTTGCAAAGTATGATTTAGGTTTAAGATTAAATTCTTCCTGCAAGTGCAAGAGTATGCATATTTGTGTTTTTCCACTGGCACTTAAATAATTCATATACTACTTTGCAAATAAATGTTGTAGTTGGTCTCTGTATTTAAAGTAAGCAATTTCTTTTTCAATTTTGAAATTCTGTGAATTAGGTACTGTTCTGATATTTTCTCTGGGATTAATTTGGAATTGCATTATCCAAGAATACCACTTATGACTTAAATACACCTTAACTAAAATTTGATTATCATAGCAATATAAAATAACATCATTTATTAACGATCCAGAAATTTAGTTTCTCAGCTGCATTAGGTACTCATCACAGTCATACATGGAAAGTGGTTATGATATTGTACAACACTGATGTAGAACATTTCCATTACTGGAGTAAGTTCTGTTGACTTGCATTCTCTTACAAGATCTTCAGAACCACTTCTTTACAGAAGTATGTGTTAGAACACCTGGGCCCTAGCTCATGGCACAGTTTTGAAAGGTTTTCTAACATTATGCACATGGAGTTGAGCTAGAATGAGTCATGGGAGGTCTGGGCACTGAGACTTATAACCTGGAGCTTCCTGAGATTTGATGTGCAGCACCCACTCCAACAATGAGCTGTTCCCATTCCAATACCATGCTTTCCCTAGCATGGTGGGCTGTATCCCATTAAACCATGAGTAGAAGTAAATCCTCTCTAAATTTCTGTCAGGTAGTCTATCATCATGAGGACAGTAACTAAGACACCCTCTGAAGCTTGAAATAGTTTTGCAATTAGACCTGTTCTACCCCTAAGTTCATGATGCTTAAATGATTTAGTCCTTAACCTTCTTCTACACTGACATTAAACTGGTTGACATCTGGCACTGATACTGATCCTTCAGTTCAACATTCTTCAATCTGGGCTGCACAGAAGAATCAAGAGAGATACTTAAAATCTTAATGTATAGGCTATATATTATATCACAAACCAGTTACATAATAATGGCTAACAGATATTAATATTTATATGTTCCCAGTTGTTGCATTATCTGGAGAAGCTTGGAAGCTATTGATCTGGTTATTACTTCTGGTTTTCCAAATTGTCATCTTCCTCATCACTTGGTTGTTTGGTGTTACCTAGGCACACAGCTCTTTCCATATGTCCTGTGGTTCACTCTTTCCTGATGAGATTTTTGCATGGTTGTGCAGCACTGTATTCTCGAACATCATCTAATTTTATTATCATCGTTCCTAATCACAAGTGTTTTCATTCTCTCTCATTTCACATTTTTGATTCTTCTTGTTTTGCAATTGTCAGGTGATAGCCAACACAGAACCCTCCAAGATACCTCTAAACCAACACCAAATAGAAAAATATACCAAAGGAAAAACCCCAGAATGAATATGAAGTGTCAGAAAATAAAATGACCTTCCCTGTTCTTCTCCCACATCCTTGTAAAGGTAATAGTCAGGAACTTTCCTCAGCACAGCTTGGTTTATATACACAAAGCGTCTTAATTTAAAGGCTTATAAAGGTCGGAGCTTCTGCACTGGATGCTTTCCACCCAAAATGATTTTCTAAGAACAAGTTTAAAACTGCTTGATTATTTTGGGAAAGTTCATGGTGTAAAAGGGAGTTATATTAAGAACTTTAGGCAAATGCTAACATTTTCTTAAAATAACAGGTTAGGAAAATCTGTAGATGGTGACAATCAAGAAATGCAATGTGTTAAATAACATTTTAAGCTCATGTTTCTACTGAAATTATATTTTGTTCATTTACCCAAATAATTCAATGTGACAGAAAGTGCTAGATGGTCCCTAATATCCACTCTTCCTTATTTGTTCACAAAGTAATACTGTGTTTGGTTGAATATATTAAAATATTTAAAGAGACTGGGTGTGGAGGTGCTCACCTTTAATCCCAACAGCCAGGAGGCAGGGGCAGGCAGTTCTCTATGAGTCTGAGGCTAGCCTAGTCTATACAGTGAGTTCCAAGCCAGCCAGGGCTACATAGTGAGACCCTATCTCATTAAAAAATGAAAACAAGATATTTATACTATCAATTATAATATATAAGAATAGGAAGATTATTAAATCATTGTGAAGTTGAGTAACTAATTCTGGTTTGAGCATTGCTCAGATCACTATTAGAAAGCAAAGATAATAATGGCTTGATCAAAAGGGCATTTTTCTTTTGAACATGAAAGCCCTGGGATTTGGTTCAAGCAAGTATGACTATTCCACAATTTTTGAATACCTAAGATCTTTCTATTTTTTTCCTTTCATCTTAACAACAGCTTCCATAGTGGCTTGGTTGTGTGTGCTCGATCGTGACAGTCAAATGAAGGGAGAATAGAAACAGAAACAGAAGGTACATTTCTCTCCTTGAAGGTCAGTTTGGAGATTATGCAAGACAGTCCATTCATGTTTCATTGGCCAGCACCATATCATAGCTGGTTTCAAGAAAAGTTAGGCAAATTCTTAAGTTAAGCAGCTCTGTGTCTAACAACAACAAGAAAGAATGAATGAATTTCAGGAGGCAAAATATTTGTCTCTTCATTAAGATACTAAAATATCCAGGTAAATATACTTCTCTTTACCTTAAGCATGCTCTATCTGTCCTCAAAAAAGAAAAATATTTATGATTTCAAGCCCGAAATCTAGGATTGATGTGGAATATAAAGTCTTCTTCTTCAGAACCCATAGTAAAGTTTGAAGTATGCCTTTATCATCATCAGTCACAGGCTTTAGGAATAGCAAGAACAGAGCTAATAAGAAGGATGAAAATATCAAGTCTTGCTTTTATTTGCTTTATTTTTGTGTATGCATGTATGCAAGTGCATATATACAAGTGTACCTGTGTTGTGAAGTGTTGGTGGAAGATAGAGGATGGTGTCAGATCCCCTGGAACTGGAGTTACAGATGGTTGTTAGCTGCCATGTGAGTACTGGGGTTTGAACCCCAGTCTTCTGTAGAACAGCCAATGCCCTTAACCTCTGAACCACCTCTCCAACCCCAAGTCTTGCTCTTTAGATATCTAAAATTATCATCCTGCTGAAAACATCATTTCTTACTTCTTCCTAGAAAATGAAAATCTTAAGGTATTGCAGTGAGACAAAAATATAATTGATTTGTCAGATCCTATTCATAAAACCCAGAGAACTGACCCAGTATTTAACTTTACTCAGAGTTCAAATGAAGCATAGGTAAAATGTGGTAAATTATAAAATGATTGGGGCTGGAGAGATGGCTCAGTGGTTAAGAGCACTGTCTCCTCTTGCAGAATACCTGCATTTGGCTACCAGCACCCATATGGTGCTAACAAATTTCCTTAATTTCAATTCCAGGGGATCTGATGTCCACTTCTGTCCACTGTGGGCATTGTACACATGGGGTACACTTACATAAATGCAGACACATAATACAAACACTCATATACCTAAAATAAAAATCAATAAATAAAAAGAGCATTTTTCAAAGTAAGATCATTGAGGTCTTCTTTGTCATTACTTGCAATATTTCCATTCACCCTGACCCAGGTTTAATAGATGACATTTCTAAGTGGTATCTATAGGACACTGCTGAGAGAAAGCTAGCTGTATGGTCACAAAAACTTGTTTCTTCCTAATTGTGTGGCTGAATGGCATTTGGTGCCTGGCCATAATTCATCTGTAGATTTGTTTACACTTAAGAGCCTAGATGATAAAGACAGAACAGATTCTTTAGAAACTATCTGGAGATGAGGACATTTCATTACCTTTCCACTAATAACTATACTAAGATGCTCAACTACCATATTCATTTAGAAAACTGGGTCATTTCCCCTAAATCAAAACAGTTTATCCTACCAGAAAATGTTCTGCACCATATAGGAAAACCTCAGAATACAAGGTAGTTCAAGGTTAGCTCAGAGTCTGTGACATCATTGACCGAAGTTCTTCCCTCCCACTCCTCAGTGTGCTAACTTTAATCACCATCTGCTGCATAAGGAAGCTAATCTATGGGTATAACAATAAGTCATTAGAAATTGTTTTAGTACTATACCTATTTAGCAGAATATTTGTGTTAGGCTTTCTCCCATAGCCTGTGGAATGTATAGCCTCAAGATCCTAGACCTGAAATCAACATCAAGTATGGGCTCCATCCCATGAAGCAGACCTTAAATTCAATTAGAAAGTGGTTACATGATGTTTGTTCCACTATCACACTGGTGGACATACCTTACAAGGCCAGTTGTTGTGGCTTGCAGGATTCACAGCTGGGTATGATTGGTGATTAATTTTTCTCTTAAGTTAGTATACATAGTGCCTTTCAGCATTGTGGATGCTAGACAGTAGAGATGAGGCTTTGAATACAGTACCAGTTTGATTTTTCATTATTTGTTCTATACTTTATATATGTAGTGTCTTCAGCAATAGGGTCTTACCATGAAGTTCTGATGGTTAGTTAAGAGCAGGGGCAAAGGTCAGTATTGTTTGAAGGTCTATGGGACACCTGGTCAACAGATTCAAGAGAGGAATTCCATTCCTGGCACTGGACTTTTGCTTTATTATCCTAAGGTATCCAGTAGAGACAATGCACCCTCCATTATAAGGTAACTCCTTTTAATCTCCTTTTATAATATATGTGTATATAATTTAGGAAGCTTCAATAGTGGTAGGTTTTTTATATGGCTTTTTGTAAGGTCTTTATATTGGTTATCTCTCCCCATACTCCTTCTTCTGCCCTATCCTCCTAATTCCCACCCACTTTAATCCTTCCTACTCCATTATTCTCTTTTCCTCTTTTATATTATTATTCTGTTCTACATCCTCTCCTGGGTAACCTCCCTTCCTGCATAGCCATCTATCAGTTTCTTGTCTTCTCTGGATTTCCAATATGAAAATTGTGATTGTTTTTTCAATTTTTGTGAAGAATTGGGTTAGAATTTCAATGGGTAGTGCACTGAATTTGTAGACTGTTTTTGATAGGATGGTCATTTTCACAAATTTAATTCTATGAATCCATGAGCATGGGAAATTTTTCCATCCAAATCTTTCACTTCCTTGGTTAGATTTATTCAAAAATATTTTATAGATTTTGAGGCTTTGTGAATGGAGCCATTTCCTTGATTTGTCTCAGGAAGTTTGTTCTTGTTATATAAGAAGGCTACTGATTTGGAGTGTTGATTTTATATCCTACTGCTTTGCTAAATGTATTTTTTCAGTTCTAGCAGTATCTGGTAGAATATTTGGTGTCTTTTGTGTATAGAATCATATCATCTGCAAAGAAGGATACTTTGACTTCTAGCTTTACAATTTATATCACTTTTATACCTTCATTTATCTTATTGTTCTACCTAAGACTTCAAGCACTTTAGTGAACAGAAATGGAGAGAATGGACATCCCTGTTTGTTTCTGGTTTTACTGGGGATTCTTTGAGTTTTTCTCTATTTAGCATGAGATTGTCTGTGGGCTTGTTGTATATTGTGTTTATTATGTTGAGATATTTCCCCTGTATCCCTAGATTCTGGACACCTCTTGTGCCTTGATAGCTCTCTCTTTCCCCAGATTTAGGAAATTTTCTTCTATGGTTTTTATAAAAAATATGTTTCTGTGCCTTTAACCTGGGTTCTTGTCCTTCTTCTATGCCTATGAACTGCAGGACTCATCTTTTTATAGTGTTCCAAAGGTCTTGGATATTCCTTTTCTGGCTTGTTTTAGATTTGACATTTTCTTTGATTGAGTTTGTCTTCAAGATCTGATATTCTTTGTTTTATTTTCTCCGCTTCCTTTTTGCTTATCTACATTTCTTGAGTTTGAGTTTTTATTTCATGTTTTATTTCAGTTCAGCTTTTCTTTGGAATTCTACCTCTTTACTGAATTCTAATTACATGCTTTGTATTGTTTTAGTTATTTCATTCAACTGCTTGTGTTTTCACTGTCTTCATTCAAATTTAAACTATTTTATTGAATTTTTATGATTTTCATACAATATATTTTGATTGTATTTAGATCTCTTCACCTATTTGCGCCTCCTCTTACTACCACCAACCCAATTTAATGTATTCTATTATATTTAATAAGTCTTATAGAGAGTCTAATTTGTGTCTTCAAATGCCCTTCTGTGTGGGTTCATCCACTGGAGCCTAGTTAACCTACCAAAAGCCAGATTCTTGAAAGAGACCAACTCTTCTTCTCACAGCAGCCACCAGTTGTCGGTTTTCCTCAGGTAGAGATGGGATTTCTTGCTCACATCCTGTTCATCAATGTCTATTCACCATTGCTGTGAATTCATATGTGTAACTGACTAGATGTCTGAAAAACTATTTCCTTGTGGTCATGCACCACATCTGGCTCTTAAAGTCTTTCTGGTCCCTCTAACACAATGATCCCTACATTTTTGTTGGCAGAACTTTGAGACAGATGTCCTGTTCAGAGATAAGCATGCTGCAACCTCTTGTTCTCTGCATGTTGACCAGTTGTAGGCTTCTGTGTTAATCGCCATCTGCTACAAATGATACTTCTCTGTTGAGAGCAACAGATGCATTGTGGGTATGGAAGTAAGACATTAGTAGTAAGTTTACTACTATTATCTATTTAGGAGAAAACTAGGATTGGGCTTTCCCATATGTTCTGTGAGCTCTCTAGTTTTAGGTTCCTAGGCCTGAATGTTACGTATGGGCTCCATCTTATAAAGCAGAACTTAAATCCAATTAAAAAGCGGTTGATTACTTCCATAATATTCATGCCACTATTGCACTAGTTGGCAGATGATGCCAAGCCAGTTGCTACTGTAACTCACAGAATTCACAGCTGAGTAAAGTTAATTATTTTCTCTTCAGGTAGCATGCATAGCATTTTCAAGCACTATGAAGTTAGACATGAGTGTTCCTATTTCTACAAATCATGTATGCAGTGTCTTCAACAATAGGTACTTAACATGAAGTTCTGGTGTGTAACAAAGAGCAGGGGCAATGACCAGTATTTTTGAAGTGTTCATGGGACCCATCCTCACAACTTCAAGAAAAGAAGTCCGTCCTTGGAACTGGGACTTTATTTTATTATCCTGTGTTGTCTGGTAAGGGCAATGTCCCCCTGTTATAAGATAACTCCTTTTTTTGGTCTTTTTTTTTTTTGAGGTAATGTCTCCCTGTAGCCCCAGCTGTCCTGGAACTCATTATGTAGACCAGGCTGGCCTTGAACTCACAGGGATCTGCCTGCCTCTGCCTCCCAAGTGCTGGGATTAAAGGTGTGCACCACCACGATAACTTCTTTTAATATCTTTTTATAATGTATATGTATGTAATGAAGTAGCTTCAATAGTGGTAAGTTTCTATATGGCTTTTTCTAAAGGTCTTTAATGTTGGTTATCCCTCATCATACTCCCTCCTCTGCTGGCCCTCCCCTCCCCATCTTACTTAACCCCTTTTTCTTTATTTTCCCCCTTTCTCCCTTTATATCACTGCATTCTACCACCTCTCCCAGGAATCTTCTGCACAACTTTTAAATTAATTAATTAATTAATTTAGACAGGGCTATGTTCATCTAACTTATTCTCCTGTTGATGATCTTCTTACCTCATCCTCCTGTCTTAGCATTACAGGCATGTACCATACATCTAGTCTTTTTTCCATTTTTTATTAGTGTATATAGTATTCCTTAACATCTTGAGTTATACTTATCCCACTCAATATTTTTTGTTCATGTAAAAAAAACATGACTGATTCATACATGATGTTTCCAGTATTCAAGGAAATTTTGACTTAAGGTAGATATGGATTATATTAATGAAACACAGCTATGTAAGTATCTGGCATAATAGGACTTTTCAGCACATGGTTGTTTTAATGAAATTGGTAATACTAATCAAACTATCAGCCAAGTCACTTGCTTTTAAGCAAGTAATTCTGAGAGTTAAGACCCATTCATTTGAAATCCTGGGGAACACAGAAGAAAAGATAGTAGTTAAGATCAGGAAGAAAGCAACAGAAAAAATGGAGCACTGGATTTAGGAAAAGACAAGTGAAGGGACATTTAAGAACAGAACATGTTGAGGTAGTATTAAGACATGGAGCCTGTGAACATAAAATTGCAATGAGGAAAACTTACACCATAGACTAATTCTATCTTATCTCCCCAGCTTCCTACCATCTGTCTAACCCTTTGGTCTTTAAATACCCATAGAGCTTTAATGATATACTTTGTAATTTATTGGCTCTTTTAAAACACCATATCTACTCTTAAAGTTCACTACATAAAGAGGCTCTGTCTTCTTCACACAGTGAGCTTCAAGGTTTGAGTCTTCAGCTGCCTTAGTTCTGAGCTGCTTTTGCATTGCAAATGTGATCAGGTCACATGTTTCCTTAAAAGACTTCAGTGGCTCTTCATTGGTCTTAAGCTAAAGACCAAGCAGAATATGTCCTCGAGGATTTGTATTCCCTATGTCTGACCAGTCTCTGCCACCTGACTCCCTGTCCCTCCCTTTCCCCTTCACTTTCTATGCTCCTGCTTCACAGGCTTCTTGTTATTTTCTCTAGTACCTACCTAAGGGTCTTTATGAATGTTCTTTATTTACTTCATATTACTCTGTCCCCTATTTCCTTTGAATGTTTACCAAATTTCACTTCTGTCATTTAATGCACTTATGAGATTTTGTAATTACATATTTATGAGTTAATATTGGCTTGAGAAAGAGATAAATCCCTATAAAAATCCTAAAAGTCTAGACATATCTAACAAACAATAAGGGCAACACAACAAAAACAATTGCAAATTACAAATATCATTGACAAATAAATAAATTCTAAATTGTGGATTCATAGTGGACATATGATGAGGCAGCACTTCTCCCAAGGCACATACAAATAATATGGAGAAGGACTACCCAATAGTGTTCATATATTGGCATACCTCTCTCAAGAGGCATGA
>NW_008330777.1:2238545-2240120 GCF_000622305.1 Nannospalax galili
AGAAAGAAAGAAAGAAAGAAAGAAAGAAAGAAAGAAAGAAAGAAAGAAAGAAAGAAAGAAAGAAAGAAAGAAAGAAAGAAAGAAAATGAAAAGCAATCTGGAAATGACTTCTACCACACCCATGATGACATATCTGCTCCTACTTTCCCATACTTTGCAATCTCTGCCTTTTCTAGTTAAAATTCTTCTGTCCCTCAGAGTAACATTTCTGCCTGCTCACATGATCTTATCCTCTTACTTAATAACATATATTCATTAATTTCCCCTCTCTGTCCAGTATCCTTATTATTTCCCACTTTCCTGGCTCAACCCAAGACATAAAACACACTGTGATATCATAATGTTGAAAGCTATTTCCATGAATTATTTATTTCTAGATGCTCCCTGTTCTCTGTCTACCTACAAAAGAAAACATAAAGGTTGACTATATTGTTTCAAAGTCTTGTTCTTATATTTTCTCAGAGTATTCCTCAGTTAGACTTTGTGTCACCTAAAGTAAAATTCAAAACACGTACAGTGGCTTACTGAAGCTTAGACCAATCATTTGCCACCCTTTCCTTATCTAACTTCAGTCATGCTCCATATTTTGGACTGTTTCCATAGATTTTTGTCTTTGTTGATTGGGCATCCATTAATCACAAGAACAAACAAAGGACTGAAGCTGTTTGCCTCTCCTGTGACCGCACTTTTCAAGGGAGATGGAAATGACACTGTAAAGCCTCCAATGAATGCTGAGTCCATACCCCATCAGCTCCTTATCTAACTCTCCTTCAGCAAGCCCATGTTGCTATTGCTCAGCCTTGAGAAAAGTACAAGGCAACTGTGGAGAGCCTTCGTTCCTAAAGCCCAAAAGAATGCTTGCTGCAAACTGGCCAGTACCCAGTTGTTCCCCATGTCCTGCCTTGCCTTAAGCATGACAGCTGCAGTAAGAGAGTGGCCAGTGCCTTCCCCTGCTCCCTGCTCCTGCCTCTTGAGGTAGGCTCATGCTTGCATACATGGCTCTACTTGATGAAGCATATTCCCTTTTCTTGGCAACTGGAAGGAATGAATTCTTTCATTTACATTAGCTTGTGTCCTCACATTACATCCTTATGAATTAAGATAACAGCATAAAGCACACATTCCTCATTTCCTCCCTCTGGACTTATCCCAGAATCTCCTTACATCCACATATCCTGTCTGCTCAGGACTTTTGGCTAGCACTTTTCTATGTCTGGAACCCTGTTCTCATGGTTAGCCACCTAAATCAGTGTTTCCCTCCCTTCCGAACTTGCTCAGAGCCATCTTATCTGTGGACAAAGTCTTCAACAACTGCGTTTTATAGAATTTGGCCTTCATGTCCCGTCAACCTGCATGCATGCTTTTGTTTGTCTTTGATGTTTTCTTTCTTCCTCTTGTTTCTTCCATTTCTTTTTTCCTTTCTTTTTTCCTTACATGGGCTCACTGAAGCTTAGACCACTCATTTGCCACCCTTTCTTTATCTAAGTTCAAGCTTGATCCTCGTTTCGAACTGTTTCCATAGATTTTTTTTCTCTGTCCCTAACCATCCCTCCCTCCCTCCCTCCCTCCCTCCCT
>NW_008330777.1:2240290-2247687 GCF_000622305.1 Nannospalax galili
TTCCACCTTGCTCCTGCTTTCGTACTTGTTCCTTCGATTTTTTTTTCCTGTCCCTAACCATCCCTCCCTCCCTCCCCCCCTCCCTCCCTCCCTCCCTTCCTTCCTTCCCTCCCTCATCCCTCCTTCCCCCTCCATCTCTCTCTCTCTCTCTCTCTCTTTCTTTTTTTTCATCAGTGTCTCTTGTGTCCCAGGTTGGTCTCCAACTTATCATGTAGCTGAGGATGACCTTTGATTTTGATCTTCCTGCCTCCACCTTCCAAGTGCTAGTATTACAGGCATGTGCCACTATGAGCAGTGCCAAGTTTATGTGATGCTAGCACTGAACGTATGACAGGCAAACACTGAACCAAGTGAGTCACGTGCTTAGCCCCATTGTTTGCTCTTTTATAAACATAACTTCAATATAAGTTCCAAGAAGGAAATCGTTAAGTATGTCACTAGTACACAGGCGGCTACTTATAATAAATTGCCATTCAGTAAATATGTATTAGATAGATGGGTGAATGAATGGATGTGGCTGTCCCAGTGTTGGGCAGATGTTGTGTATAACTTGATCAAACACTCATTAACATTTGTTCCTTTACATTGCCATTATAAAAATCCCATCTAGACTCTGTCCTTCATCACAAGTTGAAAGATATATATTTCTGTCTCATTTGAAAGGGTGTTAAATCCATCTAAATATTAAAGAGAAAATAAAACCAATTACATATAAAAATATAGGAATAACTAAGTGATGAAAAACAATAGAAAAGGGAGAAAGGAAGTTCCCCTGGTGCTACTCTGGGCTGCATCCCAGGATGGCCCATGAGACCCAGGGACTGGCATTCCACCAGCATTCTGTTTGATCTGGTATCTTGTACTAGGCTGATGAATCAAATTTGTTAAGAAACAGTATAAACAATGGAAACAAAATTCTGACTAAAGTACCAGCACTGCATAATTTATTGAGTATTTTTCTGTAAGCAACAGTGCCTGCTTTGCTGTCATATGGATACATATAAAGTACTATATTTCCTACCACATATATACACATTGATCTATGTTACCGTATTCTTCTAGATGCCAGAAAATTAGTTTCCTTTAGCATTTCAACCATATATAAATTTTAATTTATAGATTTTCATTTTTTTCTTATGATAGAAATCATACTTGGTTTGGGATCAAAATTTTCCGGTGCTGGGGAGATTGCTCAGTGGATACAGCAGTTGCTAAGCAAACGTGAGGATCAGAGTTCAAATTCCCAGAATTTACATTAAAAAAAAAAAAAGAAAAAAAAAAAAGGCCCCGAGGGAAAGACTAGATGATTGGCAAGCTCTGGATTCAACTGAAAGACCCTGCCTCAGTAAATAAAGTGAAAGGTGATCATGAAAGATGCTAGACATCAACTTTTAATTAGTGCATCCACACTTCCCTTGTGCACCCATACACATTCAAACACAAAGAAACATATGCATGCATACCACATACATATATAACAAAATAAAAAAACATTTATACATTTTCATGTTTCTTTATAATCATATATTTACATATGAACATTGTATTGTTCTAAATAAGAATATGCAAGTAGGCATTTTGGTGGTTGTGTTCAGTTGATTTTTTTTTTTTTTGAACTTTTGCAAAATTTTATTGAGAATTTCATGCATGCATATAAGGTGTTTTGGTCAAATCCATGCCCACTCCCTCCCGTCCAACACCTCCCACATCTCCCTATCACTCTTTTCTTTTTCTTTTCTTTTTTTTCCTTCTTTCATTTATTTATTTTTATGGGTTTTTTGATTACTCTAACATTCCCCCCCTCTGAAAAGGTAACCCTAAAGTCTTTTAAAGATTAGATACAAGTTCCAAAATACTTTTGACATTTTTGGCCTTTGGAACAGAGTATGTTGCTAAAAGGCCCAAGGACATTTTGACTTTTAGCCAAGAAACTGGTTACATTTCTTTGGGGTCTTTTTACCCTAAATGCCTAGCCAATTCCTACCTCCTAATCTTATCACGCCATCTTCTGAAGGGGTTACCCAAATTGCCACTAGGTAATAGGGACACCGACCCCTCTGTCTTCTTCCATGTGGAAGAAACACAAGGTGAGGCAATTGGAGTACCTCTTCAGTGGGTCTGTCCAAAAGACTCCCAAATTGCATAACTCTTATCTCTAAGGGGAAAAGAAAGTCCTTGAATCGTGAATCGGAGATGTGAAGGAGAAGTAAAGGCACGCGTAATTAGCATTACAAGTTCTAGACAGGTAACTAGAAAAAAGTCAGAACAGGGAAAATTTCAAATGTTCATATGAGAGTCCATTGGAATTTCTTGAATAGGGCTTCCAAAAACATACCTCTATTGGGTTCTTCCTCATTTTTTCTCTTCCAAGGCTGGACTCTAGAGTCATGGATTCAGGATTTGCTTTCAGGTATTTTGAGGGATTTTAAAAATATATTTTATTTTTGTTTAATTCTTTTAGAGTTTCACACATTAATATTATACGTGCATTATTTGCAACCCTCCCAGTTACCTTCAATTCCTCCTATGTCCCCCATCTCCCTCAAAATTTATTATCTATTTCTTTAATTATGTTTGTGTGTGTGCGTGTGTATGTATGCATGTATGTATAATGGAGTGAGTCCATTTAGTGGTGCTTGTGTGTACATGTGCTTAGGGCTGCCCACTTGGGATTAGATAGCCTTCCAGGAAGATAGTCCATGGAGAAAACTCATTCTTCCTCTGTATGCATTGATTGCCTATAGCTGTTTGTCTTGAGGTAGGACCCCATGTAATTTTCCCCATCCAAATTGACATATCAACTGGTTTTTTTCATTGTGTTGTACAGATCTTGTTCAGACTAACATTCTGGTGGTTTGAATACTTGGTCCCAGTTCATGGCACTTTTTGCAAAGGTTTAGGAGATGCAGCCTTGCTGTAGAAAGCACGTCACTGAAGGCAACTTTGAAAGTTCATAACCTCATAGTATCATTCTGGAATCAGTCAAATAAACTCTTCCTTCTATAGTTTGCCTTGATCATGGTGTTTTATCAAAACATAAGAAAGGTAACTATGACAAACGTACTGTGGAGCTTTCATGTGTGTACCATCCCTAACATGTTTAGAATGCATTGACTAGCAGTGGCTGTCTTGTCCCTCTGGCTCTTACATTGTTTCTGCCCCCTCCTCCGCAAGATTCCTTGAGCCTTAGGTATAGAGATTGATTGTAGATGTATCACTTAGGGCTGGAAACCTTGTAGTCACTTATTCTCTGCATTTGACCAGTTATTGATCTTTGTAATAGTCTCCATCTCTTGCAAGATTTTTTGATGAATGTGACAGCTACATATTTAGTATACAGTAATAAATTACATAGGTCTAGCTAAGTGACAATAGTAGATTCTTCTCTAGCGTCTGTGACCTCTCCAACCATGTGTACTTGTTATGTTTGAAATACCTTACATCTTATTTAGTAGGTCTTAAGTCTAATTACACAACTCTTGATTATCCCCAAGATAAAAATACCACTATTGTATCAGTAGACAATTTGCTGGATGGTCATTTTCACTGTTTAAAAGCTTTACATCTGGGTAAGACCATTGATTGGTTTTATCAATTGGGAGCTTGTACAGTACCTTCTGATATTATGAGAGCTAGTCTTCAGGGTGGAAGCTTCCAGGTCAGTTAAAGCCTGACTGCTCCATGTCCAGTGTCTAGAGTATGTCTGTGTCTTCAGCAATAGGGTCTTACCTTCAAGCTCTAGGAGGCATCAAGAGCTGTGGCAATAACCAGTATGATTTTGGGAGTCCCTTGGACTGTTCTGTCCAACAACTTGAAGGGAAGTTTCCCTTGTCTTGAACTGTGATTTTTGTTATATAGCCTTTATTTATGCATATGTGTGTGCATATTCAGTAGGCTTATGAATAAATACATTTCATTTTAATTTTCGTATCATCTAAATGTTATTTAACTCTTTTTGCCCCTTCTCTCTTCCCTTATATAGCCCTCCTTCCTCCCACCCTAGCTAGAGTACTCCCATTTTCCCCATTTCCCCCTTGATAATGACTCCCTATCCTCCTCTTTCAAGCTCTTTCTTCCCCTTACCCAATGTTTCCTTTCTATTTTCCCAGTGCTTGTGGTTACTTCAGGATATATACTCACATCTAAGTATTTGAGCTAGGAATAGCAAAAAAGGGAGAGAATGTACATCATTTGTTTTACTGAGTCTGGGTTACCTCATTCAGTATAATAGTATGCATGATATCATTTACTTCAGATATTTCTCTTGTTTATTATTTGTCCAGATCACCTGTCTACAGGATAAGGTGTGGTTATGAAGTCATCTACTGTTATTTATTTGGGGTTAAACTATGTCCTGAAGTCCACTAGCACTTTTTATAAAATTGGGTGCTCTAGAGTTTGGTACATATATGATTATGATTGTAATCTCTTCTTCATTGATTGTTCCCTTGATCAGAATGAAGTGAGCTTCTTTATCTCTTCTGATTTATTGTAGTTTGAAGTATATTTTGTCAGATATTAGTATAGCAACCCCTGTGTGTTTCTTGGTTCTACTTTTGGAAATATTTTCCCCCATCCTTTCACTCTAAGATGATGGTGCTCTTTGAAGACAAGATGAGTTTCTTATAGACAAAAAAAGATGGATTTTCATTCTAATTCCATTCAGCTATGGCCTGTGTCTTTTTATTGGAGAGTTGAGGTTGTTGATGTTTAAAGTTATTTAACAATATGCATTGGTTACCATCATTTTGTTTTCTTCTGGTGTTCTTAGTCCTATGTTGTGTAATTCTAGCTTTTTCTTTTCTCTCTGCAGCCTCTTAGGTATTGTTAGTCCTTTCTTCAGTTCTTCATATTGCTTTGACTCTATAGGGCTGGCTTGGTGGACATGAATTCTTTCAGCATATTTATGTCATGAAAGATTTTTCTTTCTCTTTTGACTATGGAAGATACTTTTGCTAAACAAAGTATTCTGAGTTGGCATCTATGGTCATTTAGAACTTGGAATACTTGCTCCAGGCTCTTTTGGCTTTTAAAGTTTTCAGCTGTTATTCTGATAAATTTTCCTTTGCATGTCACTTGATATTCTTCTATTGCAGGTTTCGTTACCCTCTCTTTGTTCTCCTTCCTTATGTTAATGAATCATAGATATGTTTTATTTTTTTCATGATGTAGTACAGTTCCTTTATATATTATTCATGTTATCTTATTTTTTAACAAAAAGTTTATTGAGAATTTCATACATGCATGTAAGGTGCTTTGATGAAATCCATGCCCACTCCCTCCCCTCCAACAATACCCCATCTGAAGAGGTAACCCTAAAATCTTTTCAGGATTAGATAAAAGCTCCCAAATACTTTTGACATTTTTGGCCTTGGAACAGAGTATGTTGCTAACAGACCCAAGGACATTTTAACTTTTAGCCAAGAAACTGGTTACATTTCTTTGGGGTCTTTTTACCCTAACTACCTAGCCAATTCCTACCTCCTATTCTTATCATGCCATCCTCTGAAGGGGTTACCCAAATTTCCAATAAGGAATAGGGACACTGGCCACTCTGATTTCTTCCATGCTGAACAGGGATGCAGGGTGAGGCAATTGGAGTACCTCTTCAGTGGGTCTATCTAAAAGACTCCCAAACTGCATAACTCTTGTCTCTAAGTGGAGAAGAAAGTCCTTGAATCATGAATGGGAGCTGGAAGGAGAAGTAAAGGCAAGAGTAATTAGCATTACAAGTTCTAGACAAGGAACAAGAAAAAAGTCAGAACAGGACAATTTTCAAATGTTCATATGTGAGTCCATTAGAGTTTCTTGACGAGGGCTTCCAAAAGCATCTCTCTATTGGGTTCCTCCTCATTTTTCTTTTGTCTTCCAAGGCTGGACTAGTTGGCTGGGAAGAGTGGCTGGAAAGAGTGGCTGGATATTAAGGTGAGGGTCCAGTGACCCTCCTTGGCACTCCTTTAATGAATGAGCACAACCGTCAATAAGCCTAATTGTGACTATGTTTAGAGATCAGGCTCAGCTGAAGTCGGGATGATGGGAGTTATTACATGCAGAAGGGACTGCTATATAGCATCATGTTATTAAAAGAACCTGGAATTTAAAAGGATTTGGTGTTAGGAGCTGCATATGGAGGAGAACATACTTTGTTTATTTTTCTGAGTCAGTGTTACTTCACTTAGTATAACAGTTTCTAGATCCATCCATTTACCTGCAAATTTCATTATTTCACCTTTCTTTCCTGCTGAATAGAACTCCATTGTGTAAATATACCATGTTTTTGTTAGCCACTCATCAGTTGAGGGACATTTAGGTTGCTTCCCTCTCTTAGCTATTGTGAAAAGAGCAGCAACAAACATGGTTGTACAAGTGTCTCTACAAAAGAATGAGTCCTTTGGGTATATGCCAAGCTGTGGTATAACTGGGTCATATGGTAGGTTCATTTTTCATCTTTTAATATTTCTCCATACTGTTTTCCATAGAGGCTGCACGAGTTTGCAATCCCACCAGCAGTGAATGAGCATTCCCCTTTCTCCACATCCTTGCCATCATTTGGTATCATTTGTTCTCTTGATCCTAGCCTGTCTGATTGGGGTGATACCTTAGGGTGGTTTTAGTTTGCACTTCCCTAATTATTAACGATGTTGAACACTTTTTGAGATGTATCTTAACCATCTTTATTTCTTCCTTTGAGAACTCTCTGTTTAGATCTTTAGCCCATCTTTTAATTGGGTCATTTAGTTTCTTGCTTCTTTGTTTTTTGAGTTTTTTACATATTCTGGATGCTAAACCTCTGTCAGATGTGTCACTGGTGAAGATTTTTCTCCCATTCTGTGGGTTTTCTCTTCACTTTTTTATTGTTTTGCTGTACAGAAGCTTTTTAGTTTAATGAGGTCCCACTTATTGATTGCTGACCTTAATTCCTGACCAATGTCTGTCTGATTTAGAGACTCCTTTCTTATAGTTATATCCTGTAAGTTACTGCCAGTATTTTCTTCTAATAGTTTTGGGTTTCTAGTTTCATATTGAGGCCTTTGATCCATTTGGAGTTGAGTTTTGTGCAAGGTGAAAGGTAAGGATCTAGTTTCATTCTTCTACAGGTGGAGATCCAGTATTGCCAGCACCATTTGCTGAAGTTGCTGTCTTTCCTCCATTGTGTGTTCTTGGCACTTTTGTCAAATATCAGATGGCTGAAATTGCATGTACTCAGGTTTGGCTCTTCAGTGATGTTCCATTGATCTATGTGTCTGTTTTTGTGCCAGTACCATGCTGTTTTTATGACTATGGATCTGTAGTATGCTTTGAGATCTGGTATAGTAATCCCCTCAGTGTTGCTCTTTGTGCTCAGGGTTGCTTTGGCTGTCTGAGGTCTTTTGTGCTTTCATATGAATTTAAAGATT
>NW_008330777.1:2247831-2270147 GCF_000622305.1 Nannospalax galili
CCTTTGTGTCTTCCCCTGTCCCTTTCTTTAATGATTTAAAATTTTCATTGTAGAGATCTTTGATGTCTTTCATCAGATTTATTCCAAGATATTTTAATTTTTTGCAGTAACTGTGAATGGGAGCATTTCCCTGTATTCTTTCTCCAGTTGCTTGTTATTGGTATATAGAAAGGCTGCTGATTTTGATAACTGATTTTATAACCTGCCACTATACTGAAAGTGTTGATCAGTTCTATAAGTTTTCTGGTGGAATTTTTGGGATCTCTTAGGTATAGTATCATATCATCTGCAAAAAGTGATAGTTTGACCTCTTCTTTTCCAGTTAGTGCTCCTTTAACTTATTTCTCCTGTCTTCTTGCTCTAGTAAGAGTTTCAAGCACTATGTTGAAAAGGAGTGGAGATAGTAAATATCTTTGTCTGGTTCCTGATTTTTAGTGGGAATGCTTCCAGTTTTTCTTCATTTAGAATGATATTGGCTGTGGGTTTGTTGGATGTAGCTTTAATTATGTTGAGGTATGTTACCTCCAGTCAAATTCCCTCTAGGATTTTGAACATAAATGCATGCTGAATTTTGTCAAAAGCCTTTTCTACATCTATTGAGATGAAAATATGGTTTTTGTCTTTGAGTCCATTTATATGATTAATGACATTTTTTGACTTGTGTATATTGAACCATCCCCACATCTCTGGGATAAAGCCTACTTGGTCATGGTGAATTACCTTTTTGATGTGTTTCTGTATGCGGTTTGCAAGTATTTTGTTGAGAATTTTTGCATCTATGTTCATTAAGGATATGGGTCTATAGTTTTCTTTTTTGGTTGTGTCTTTACCTGGCTTGGATATGAGAGTGATACTGGCTTCATAGAAGGAATTTGGGAGTTCTCCCTGTTTCTATCATTTTGAATACTTTGAATAGTATTGGTTGGAGGTCTTCTTTAAATGTCTGGTAGAATTCTGCTGTAAATCCATCTGGGCCTGGGCTTTTTTTAGTCGGGAGGTTTTGTAGGGTCTGTTTAAACTGTTGATCTCTTCTTGGTTTAACTTTGGAGGTTCCCATGACTTCAGATATCCATCCATTTCTTTTAGACTTTCAGATTTAGTCACGTATATGTTTTTAAAATACTCCCTTATAATGGTTTGGATCCTGTTCTCATGTTTCCCCTTTCATCTCTGATTTTGTTGATTTGGATTTGCTCTTTTTTTATCTGTCCATTTCTTTTAGGTTTTCAAACTTAGTAGCATATAGGTTTTTAAAGTTTAACTTTTCAGAAACAGCACTTAGATTCATTGATTCTTTGTATTGTTTTCTTTGTTTCTATTTCATTAATTTCTGCTCTGATTTTGGTTATTTCTTCTCTTCTGCTTGGTTTGGGTTTCATTTGTTTCTGCCTTGAGTTGCAGTGTTAGGTCATTTATTTGGGCTCTTTCCATTTTTTTAATGTAAGCACTTAGAGCTATAAAACTTCCCTCTTAGGACTGTTTTTAATGTGTCCCAGAGGTTGTGTTGTGTTGTTTTGTCTTTTTCATTGAATTCCAGGAATTTTTTATTTCTTAATTTCTCCTTTGACCCACTCATTGTTTAGGAGTATGTTGTTCAATCATCATGAGTTCATGTAGTGACTAGAGCTTTGTCCAGTGTTGATTTTTAGCTTTATTGCTTTGTGATCTGATAGAACGCATGGAATTATTTCAATATTTTTGTATTTTTTGAGGTTTGTTTTGTGGCCCAGTATGTGGTCAATTTTTGAAAAAGTTCCATGAGGTGCTGAGTAGAAGGTGTGTTCTTTGGATGGATTGAAAGATGTCTGTTAGGACCTTTTGATGTATAGTATCATTTAATTCAGACATCTCTCTGTTTATTCTTTGTTCAGTTGACCTGTCTAACAGGGACAATGGGGTATTGAAGTCCCCTACTATCACTGAGTTTGGGTTAATCTGTGTCTTAAAGTCCTGTAGTATTGTTTTTATGAATTTGGGTGCACCTGAGATTGGTGCATATATGTTAAGGATTGTAATATTTTCTTGGTTACCTGTTCCTTTGATCAGAATGAAGTAACTCTCCTCTCTTCTGATTAGTTTTACTTTGAAATCTATTTTGTCAGATATTAGAAATGTAACCCCTGCTTGTTTCTTAGTGCCATTTTCTTGGAATATTCTTTTACATCCTTTTACTTTAAGGCAGCACCAGTCCTTGAAGGTGAGATGGGTTTCTTTCAGACAGCAAAGAGATCAATTTTGTTTCTTAATCCATTCACTTAGCCTGTGTCTTTTGAATAGGGAGTTCAGTCCATTGATATTTAAGGTTATTATTGAAAGGCGTGTATTGGTTGCTATCAGTTTGATTGCTGTTTGTGTTCTCTGTGTAATTTTGTATTTCCTAGATTATATCTTCATTTATTTTCTTTTGTTGCCCCAAGGTATAGTTGTTTCTCTCTCTGCTCTCTGTATTGCTTCAAGTATTCTTTGAAGGGTTGGTTTTGTGGACATGTATCCTTTCAGACTATTCATGTCATGGAAAATTTTTCTTTCCCCCTCAACTATAGTAGACATTTTTGCTGGGTATAGTATTCTGGGCTGGCATCTATTGTCATGTAGAACTGGAAATATCTTGGTCCAGGCTCTTCTAACTTTCATAGTTTGCATTGATAAATCAGCTGTAATTCTGATGGGCTTTCCTTTGTATGTGACTTGTTGTTTTTCTTTTGCTGCTTTCAGTATTCTCTCTTTGTTATGTACATTTAGTGTTTTTACCATGATACGCATGGGGAGTTTCTTTTCTGATCCTATTTGGTGTTCTATGTGCTTCCTGTATTTGTATGGGGATGTCTTTCCTTAATTTCAGGAAATTCTCTTCTACAATCCTGTTTAAGGGTCTGGTCAACACTGTTAACCTGAAATTCTCCTTCCTCTATTCCTATGATCCTTAGATTTGATCTTTTCATGGTGTCCCACATCTCCTGCATATTCCATTCCTGTGTTTTGTTTTGTTTTTTAAATTTTCCATACTCTTTGCTTGAGTGGTCCAATTCTTCAATTTTACCTTCCAGTGTTGATATTCTGTTTTCCATTTCATTCGTTCTAGAGGTGAGGCTTTCCCCTATTGTTTCAAGTTGACTTATTGAGTTTTGCACTTCCTTCTTCATTTCTGCCTGAGTTTTCTTCAATGTTTTTATCTCTTTTGTGAATTCATTCAGAAGTTTATCTCTGTCTTCTTTTAGCTCTTTGATTTGTTTGTGTGTTCCTTAAATTCGTTAAATTCCTTGATCATGTTTAAGTTCTTTTAAATTCAGTGTCCTGGGTTATCTCTAGGGGGTTCTCCTGGCAGAACTCTTCTATAGGATTGGTGGGCTTTGCTGAGGACCTAGTGTTTTGTCTTTCCATTTTATTATTCTTTAGTTGTGGTTTTGGCATGTGAATTTCTTTTGTTGTTTATGATTCTGATATGAGAATTAAGTTGAAGTATGCTTCTGTTTGTATTTTCCAGGTGCCCAGATTCTTTCTTTATTGGTTATGTAAAGCTGATTGGTACAGGGTTCAGGTTCTTTCAAGTTTATTTTGGAGGGAATGGATGGTTTCAGATCAGCTATTTAGGGGTACCCACAGAAACCCAATTCACGTTCCAGTCAGGTATACTCAGGCTTCCTTCACCACATGGAGGCCAGATCCAAGGTCTCTCAGGCAGTCCTGTGCATTTTCAATCCTATGCCAGAGGGAGGCCAGAGCCGAGCCAGAACTCTCTGGTGGTCTGCTGAGATCCCAGCCTTAGCCTACCAAAGCCAGATCTGCCCTGGGGCCTTGGGAGGAGCCTCACAAATTCCCAAGTAGGGGGAATGGTATGGCGCAATTAGGGAAGCTCACCACCATGTGGAAGCAGGATCTGGGGGCTGTCAGGCTGTCTCCTCAGTTTTCAGGCCCTCTGGTAGTTGGAAGCCACAGGGAGGCCAGAACCCTGTACTCTCTGGTGGTCGGCTCAACTTCGAGCCGCTACCTCGATGGAGGATGTCCAAACCCATCCTCTCATTATTCATGTTTTTTTCCTTTCTTATTCATTGCTTGAGCAGTCCGATTCTCCTACTCTCTCTTCAAATGTTTTCAATATATAATTTGATTTATGTGCATTTAATACAACACAACTTAATCACATTTAGACCCCTCTCTCATTTCTATACCCCCTTATAGCCAACCACAACCAGATTTCATATATTCTGTTATATATGTAAGGCCTATCCATTTACATTTGTGTAAGATGTCCCTTGGTGGGATTTTATTCACTGGAGCCTGTTCAGCGTATCTAGCATCACTCTCTCAAAGAAGACCAACTGCCCTTCACCCAGCAGTGATTAGCTACCAATAGTTTTTCCGCTAAGATTGGAACCTCCTGCCCATTTCCCCAGTTTTCCAATTTTATGCTGGGTTTTTGTCTGATTGAGTTTGCATGGGTCTTGTGCATGCTGCCATCATTGCTCTAAGATCACATAAGCAAGCTCCCAGGAGCCTGGAAAAATCTGTTCCTTTATGATCATGCACCAACCCTGAATCTTACAGTCTTTCTGGTCCCTCTTCTGCAGTGGTCCCTGAGCCCTGTCTAGGGACATGCACTATGCAGTCTCTTATTTTCTACATTGTAGCCAGTTGTGGCCTTCTGTGTTAATCACCCTCTGTTGTAAGAGGAAGCTTTGATGATGATTTGGTGATGTGTTAATATTCTTTCCACCCCTGTTCCACTATGTTCCATGATCCTTAGGTGTAGAGGTTCCATATCTTCAAGTCTTGATATTCTGTTTTCTACTTGATTTGTTCTGCTGTTACAACTTTCCTCTGTCTTTTCTAACTGGCTTATTGAGTTTTTTAGTTTCATCTTCATCTCAGTTTGAGTTTTCTTCAATATTCCTATCTCTTTCTTGAATTCTCTTTTCAAATTCTGAAATGTCTTTTTCATTGCAGTTAAGTGTGTATTTGTAGCTTCTTGAGCTTAAATCAGTTTATTCCTGTCTTATTTGAGTTCACTGAGGTGTGTATCCATGTGTTCTTTAAACTTATTGAATTCTTTCATGTTTATGATAGTTCTTTTAAATTTCGATTCCTGGAGTTCCTCTGGGGAGTTCTCTTTGTAGAACACTTCCATAGGACTAGTGGAATTTGGTGAGAACATATTATCTCGATTTTTCATATATTTGTGCTTTTGCAATGTGACATGAGCATATTAAATTCTTTTGTTGATTGTACATCTCATAATTAAGTCTGGTTTGCCTTTGTTGAGGTTTGGTTTGGCTTTTGTAGCTTGATTTCAGATGAGATATGAGTAGTGAGCTGGTGTATGCTTCAGTTCCCCACTTTTGATTTTTATTTTATTGGAAGGACAGTGGTGATTCCTGGCTGGTCAGGAGCATGAGGAGCATTTTCAGGGCTTAGTCCTGGGGTGGAGGAAGGCTGAGTGTGTGAGTTTCTGACTGATTTACCAGGCTGGTCTGTAGCACTTTAATGAATTTTTATTCAGGACCCTAAATCCTAAAACAAAGTCAAATGAAAGCCACTATCTCATCTAATTTTTTCAATTATATTTAATTATTTGAATTAATTAATGCATTTGCCATGCTATGTATGTGTTGGTCAAAGCACAACTTGTAGAAGGGATCAATTCTCTTCTTCCACCATGTAGGCTTTAAGGATCAAACTCAGATCTTTAGGCTTGTCAACAAGTGCCTTCACCCACAGAGCCATATCACTGCTTCTAGTCCCCATTCATTTTTATGTTATTTGCTGCCTAAAGTTCTTCAGAAACCCAAAATATGAATTCCTAAAAATTTTCTTGAAATTTTTATGTTGGGCGGTGGTTTGACTGAGAAATGTCCTTCGTGGGCTCAAGTATTTGAACACTTGGTCCAAGTTGGTGCTGTTTCTTTCTTTTTTTTTTTTTTCAGGGGGTCGGTCATGGACTCTTTAGAAGAGCAGCCTTGCTGGAGTAAGCGTGTCTCTGGGAGTGAACTTTGAAAGTGTATAACCTCACTTTCCTTTCAGTTTTCTCTCTGCTTCTTGCTTGTGGTTGAAGATATGAGTTCTCTGCTTCCTGCTCCTACCTCCATGTCTGTCCCTTGCTGCCATGCACCATGTGTCCCTATCATGTTAGACTCTTGTCTGTCTGGAACTATAAGCCAAAGTCAATTCTTCCACACCTCACTTTTGGTCTTGGTGTTTTACCATAGAAACAGAAAAGTAATGAATACAGCATGGCTCAGTAACATAGAGAACATGATTCCATATATTTCTATATTACTATCCAGTTCATATGAAAATTTGCATTTATTATTATGAAATAACAACATGTTTAAGCAAAAATACTCAATTACCTAGAAAAAAATTCAATGGGAAATTGATGCAAAAAGTGCTGTCAGCTCTTACAATCCATGGCCTAGCCATTTATTTCTTCATATCTCTTGTCCTTCTACTCTTCCTTTAATTTCTTGTTTTTAAGTTTTGTTTGGTTCTCTATGTTGACATTCCTCTCTTTCTCTTCTAGTTATTGTTATAAAACTGCTTGAAGAATCTTCCAGCATTGCTGTAGTAAATAACCACAAAGAGTGCTGAACTTACAGTGATTTGACCTACAATTTTTCAACTTTGAGATGGTGTGAAAGTGGTATTCACTCGGTAGCAACCATGCTTAAATTTCTGTGGTTGCTATGGAGTCTAGATGGGCTGCACAGTTATGGCAATCTTCCTGCCTAGGTCTTCTGAGTGGTAGAATTGCGGATTTGCACCACTATACGTGACCCCATACTTTACATTTTTACTCAGGTAATAGGACAATCTCTTATGATGAAGGGCAGCGAACTACAGCTCTTCCAGCTAGGAGCTGAGGGGTAAACAACCGAATGTTTCCAACAACCTGGGTTGTCCAAGTGTGATGTGGCAGTAAGTAGACATAGTAAGTCAGTTTCAATTTGCTATATTTTCAATGTATGATCGATTTACTGGCACATAACCTCGTCATAAGTCCAAGAGCACTTGCATGACTACTAAATAGCCTTTGAGGTGGTCTCATTGTCAAGAACATAAAGTCTTACTTTCCAGCACTGAATCTGAAGCACTCCTGCCTGCACTATACTGGGGTTTATGCTCTTGCCACTGTCCTTCCGTTATGGTGTTCTACCCTCAGGCCACATAGTATTGCTCTTTCTGAATGCCCTAAGTTCTTATTTATTTATTTATATTTATTTACTTAATTAAGGATGGGTCTCAGTTCAGGGTGGCCTGTAACTTGGTATATAGCCACTCAGGATTCTCCTTCCTCAGCTTCTTGGGTACTAGGATTACAAGCAGCTATCACCGCACCCACCTAAGTTTTTTTAGGCCTCTGCATTTCTGTTATTGTTTCTTAATTAGCATTCAGGGTATAATATTAGCATTATGACATTTTTGAACAATATGTTTTAGTAGATTCTCTTTCCCTCTCATTTCCCTCACCCCTAGCCTTTCCTGTCTACCCTAGTAACCTCTCCTGATAGTCTCTTTTCTTCTGTCTTGTCACAGGTGTCCTTGTGCCCATCTCCTGTCCTTCCTCAGAACTTATTTTTATCCTTTCTTCATCTTCTTTTTAAATTTTAGGGCTACATTTATGCCATCCACATACAAATACATATACAAATCACAGACTAAGAGTTATATAGAAGAAGAAAACGTGGTTTTTATCTTTTTAAGTTTGAGTCTCTTCTGTGAGTATTATGCTTTCCAGATCTACTTATTTTCCTAAAAATTACATCATTTAATTTTTCTTTACAGTCAAATCAAATTCCATTGTGTAAATATACCACTTCCATCATCTGTTCACCTGTTGTTTGACACCTAGATTGAATTTCTTGTTTCTTGTGAAAAAATTCAGCAGTAAACATAGATATGCAAGCATCCCTGTGGTGGAATATGGAGTTCTCTGGGTGTATGCCCAGGAGTGGTACAGCTGGATCATATAATAATTCTCTTTTTAATTTTTTGAGAAACTTCCATACTGAGTTCCATAAGTGGCTACATTCGCTTTCAGTCCCATCAGCACTGAAAAAGTGTTCCTCTTTTCCCACATCTTTGTCTTAATTTTTTTTTTCTTTTTATGATGTCCATTCTGACTGGGGTGATTAGGAATGTTGAACACTTTTAATAAAAGCATTTAATGATCATTTGTTTATTTTCACTTGAGAATTATATGTTCATTTCATTATCCCATTTGTGAATTGGTAGTTTGAGGCTGTTTTTGGTGTTTATTCTTTTTTAAAAAATATTTCATTTATTATTTTTATTTAATGTGTATGAGTGTATTCCCTGCGTGTATGTGAGTGCACCCATGTCATGCAATGCTGTGGAGGTCAGAGGAGGGCTTCAGATTTCCCTGGAACTGAAGTTAAGGACAGTTCATAGCCGCCATGTGGGTGCTGGGAATCAAACCCAGGTCCTCTGCAAGATCAGTCACTGCTCTTAACACTGACCCATCTCTCCAGCCCCTTGGTGTTTAATATTTACAGTTCCTTTGTAAATACTCGATATTAGCCTCCTGTCTGAAGTATATTGGTAACAATGTTTCTCTCATTCAGTGGGCTGCCTATTTGCTCTGCTGATAGTTTCTTTGACAGTGCAGAAATTTATTAATTTCTTATTGTCCCATTTGTTGAGTCTTGGAGATGTTTCCTGTGCTACTGGAATTCTGTTCAGACAGTTTCTGTTGGGGCTGGTGAGCTGGCTCAGTGGGTTATGGTGCTTGCTGTCAAGTCTAATAATGTGAGCTCAACTCCTGGTACTCACATGGTGGAAGGAGAGAACTGGCACCAATAAGTTGTTCTCTGACCTCTATATACATGTCATCTCATGTATATCACACATGCACACACACACACACATACACACACACAAATAAGTAAATAAATAAATAAATAAATGCAGTTTAAATATTTCATCGAGTTCTTGCCTGCATCTATATCTTGAACTTCGTTCCTTATGTTTTCCTTTAGTAGTTCCAGCATTGTGTAAATTAAGGTCTTTGGTTCATTTTGAGTCGATTTTTGTACAAGGTGAAAGATACAGATCTGGTTTCATTCTTCTGTAGGTAGATATTCAGCTTTGCCAGTTCCATTTGTTGAACAGGCTGTCTCTTTTCCACTGCATATATTTATACTTTGTCAAAAATTCGGTGGCTGTAGCCTTTTTGGTTTATTCCTGGGTACTTTATTCTCTTCCATTGGTCTATTTACCTGTTTTTATGTCAGTACCAGCCATGTTCTTTCTCAAGATTGCTTTGGGTATTTATACTCTTCTGTGTTTCCATATGAAGTCTTAGGGTTTTTTTTGCTGAGTGTAATAAACCACATCATTTTGATAAGAATTGCACTGAATCTGCAGATTACTTTTGGTAATATAGCCATTTTCACAATATTAATTCTGCCAATTCAGGAGCATGGAAGTTCTTTCCATTGTCTGGTATTGTGTTCAATTTCCTTTTCAGTGTCTTAAATTATTCATTATAGAGGTATTCCACTTCTGTGGTTAGGTTTATCTGGATACTTTATTTATTTTTGAGCCTGCCATATTTCTTTCTTTTCTAACGTATTTATTTTGGGAGGTTGTGGGTTTACTGTGTTCAGTATGATCGATTCTTACCCAGCTCTTCCTTGTTGATCTATACAAAGGGCACTGATTTTTGTATTCTGATTTTGCAGGCTGTAACTTTACTAAAAGTGTTTTTAGAGCTAAGAGTTTACTGGAAGAGTCTATAGAGACTTTTTATACAGGCACATGTCTGCAAGTAGGTATTGTTATTATTGTCTCTGTGCTTCGTATTTTTGACATTCTGACTGTTGGAGTTTCTTCACTTGTCATGTCTATTTGAGGTGCTAAATACATCTTGTGTTTGAATGTCTACTTTTTTCTCTGTGTTTGGGAAGTTCTCTGCTATAATCTCATTAAGTAGTCTTCCTGTTCCTTTTAACTTTGTTTCTGAAATTTATGAACCATGAACACTCAAGGTTTAACCTCTAGAACATATGTCAGACTCCTTGGAAATAATGGTTATGTTCTCTAGTTTGTTTCCTAATATATGTCTGTGCATATTATTGTCTGAGCTTTGTCCTCTATCTCTGAAGTTCATTCTTCTGCATAACTGTCTATTGATGATGCTTTGTGATATGGTTTTTATTTGACTGTTTATTTCATCTCCAATATTTCTATTTGGTTGTTTTTCCATATTTCAATTTTCTTGTTGATTTTGTTCCTTCATATTTTGGGCCTCTAATTTACTCACTGATTCACTTTGAAGATTGTCCTGGAAAGGTCTTGAATTGATTTCCTTAGTTCATGGATTTGGTCATTTGATTCTTCTATATGCCAGTAACTCTTTAAAAAAGTAAAACTCTCAGCTCTTTCTCAGACATTTCAGCTGTTTTATGATTTTGGATTCCATCATAGAGGATTGGGTGGTTGGGGATGCATCACAGTGGGAAATTGCCTCATATTCCTTGTGGAGTTTTTGCCAATATTTTGTGCATCTCTTGAAATGGGTTTGTCTTCCAATTTTAATTTGAACTTCTTCTAACTGTTCTTGGTGGTTTTATTTTCTGATTCTTTCTAGAGGGCTGTCTTTTTTTAAACCTGTGTCTCCTGCAGCTGTTTATGGAGAGAAAGAGTGGTGTCCCCCACTTCTTTATCAGTAGGCCTCTGTTTTGTTTCATGTTATTTTCTCTACTTATAAGAATAAAATTCTAATCTTTAAAGTTACTGCTTGCTTCATGAAATCTTTCTCTTCTTTAAAAATTATTTATTATTTTATGTGTATGTGTGTATTGCCTAAACAATAATCTTCATGTATGTAAGTGCACTGGTGTTGTGCAATGCCCATGGAGGTCAGAAGAGGGTGTCAGATCACCTGGAACTGGAGTTATGGACAATTGTTAGCTGCCATGTGGGTGCTGGGATTCAAACCAGGGTCTTCTGCAAGAACAACCAGTGTTCTTAACCACTGAGCCATCTCTCCAGCCCCACAAAGTCATTCTAAACTGCCTGTTGGAATTAATAATCCAAAGTTATTTTTAAAGCCTATTAGATTCTAATAGCATTTCCAATCATTTTTATTCCAATCATTTATTTCAGTTTCACTAAAACAAAATCTATTTACATTAAAAATTCAAAAGCTTATTTTAGCAGTTATTGATTCATGTGTCAGGCAACACTAGACCACAGGCAGTTTGGGGGTCTGAAGAGAAGAGGTAAGAAGAAGGGGAAAACCTTTGTATGATGCCCTAGTTTGGTTTCTGTTTCTGTGATAAACATCATGACCAAACTAGGAAACGGTTAATTTCATCTTAAACTTCTAGGTAACATTTTATCACTGAGGGAAGTCAGGGTAAGAACTCAAGGCAGGAACCTAGAAGCAGGAGCTGAAACAGAGACTACAGAGGAATGCTACTTACTGGCTTGCTTTGCTTGACTTGCTCAGCTACCTTCACAACTGAGGGTCACCTGCCTGGAGATGGCACTGCAGATCAATCAGCAGTTAAAAGAATGTCCCATAGACAGGGCCATAGGTCAATCAGATGGAGGAAATAGGTTAATTGAGATATTCTTGTCCCAGGTATATCTAGGTCTATGTCAAATTGGCAAAAAACTAATAAACACATGCAATGATCACTGAAGCAAGATAAAGAAAATATTTGATTGGTTAAAGGTTAGCAGTAGCCTTATTTGGATTATTCCAGTGGAAAGCCCCTTGGTACAAACTATCTGGCAGCTTCTGCTTGATTAAGTTTAAGTCTTTTTTTATCCTTTGCACAAACTTGGGTTTGTTCACTAGAACCCAGGAGCAAACTGTCTACTGGGTTCTCAACTTTTTAGATGTTACTAATAACATTTCTCATAAACAAACATATTTCATCAAAGACTACTTCTAATCCATAGATGTGTCTTCCAAAGCACCAGTTTGAACTCTTGAATGTACAAAACTCTTAAATATTTATCAAAGCAGGATTGATAAAGTTATATTTAATATAACAAAGTTAATTAATGTTTCCTCTGTTCATGGCTTCCATATGTTTGATTTATTTTTTACTCATTTCCTGTCTTTGAAAAACCTGGCTAAGAATTACAACATGCATCTCATTGACAGGCCTGCTGTCAACATTTTTCACAGAGATCTAAGTTTGAATTTTGAATGTCTCAGTACAATATAGCATGGAGTCATACTAAATTTTAATTAAAAGATAATAAGGGGGCTGGAGAGATGACTCAGCAGTTAAGAACACTGGTTGTTCTTGTAGAAGACCCAGGTTCAAATCCCAGCATCCACATGGTGGCTAACAACTGTCTGTAACTCCAGTTCCAGGGGATCTGACGGCCTCTTCTGTCTTCTGCTGGCATTACATGACATGGGTGCACTTACCTACATGCAGGTAATACACCTATACACATAAAATAAAAATAATAATAAAAAAATTTAAAAGATAAGAACTTCATATAATTACAAAGTAGAATTATAAAAGCAAATTTAATATCTTTCAATTAATAACAATTTAAAATGTACCCACTGACGATGATCTCTTCTTTCATACTTCTCGTCTTACTTTCCTTTTCTATATTATGATATAGCTGGTCCCTCTATTCATTTCTAACCTTGCATTCTGATAATGTTGGTTTAGTAATGTCCTCCACTGAAGCTCAGTTTAATTTTGCCACTTTTTCTTTTCCTGAGTCTTCACTGAACAGATTTCATGAAGATATTTTTATATGACTATATTGTGGAGTCTGACCACATCCCACCCTTTTATTTCCCCTTTTTCTTGGTTACCTCCTTTATCCATCTAGACATTTTAGCTTCAGATTTCACATCAAACGTGTGTGTGTGATTTATATACCTACATAGAATGTGGGATCTGTAAATGAAAGAAAGTATGTGGTTTCTTTTTCTGAGTCTGACTTATTTCACTTGAAATGATAATTTTCAGTTATATCCATTTTCCTGTAAACAATATAATTTCATTCTTGTTTATGGCTGAATAAAACTCCATTATGATATTAAAATTAGGTAAGTTATTTCTGGTAGAAATGCTGTGTTCTTTAAGGAAATAATCACATTCATCCTTGCCAGCCCCTTCAGTTAGAGGACAGCAGATGGTCTCTTAGAAAAGAGTGTGGCTCAGTATCCATGTTGGATTCACAGACTGGCTTTCCAAGATCACCTCTCATCTGTCTTGAGAACTGAAGAAAATTATACATGTGAAACTGCTCTGTAAAGTCTCAAGCACTACTTACATCCAGAGGATCACTATTATTAGTTTTGTCACCAGCTTCATCATGTGGTTATAAGGCCACGACACTTCCATTTTAAACAAATTTGCTCGCAATTAAATATCTGAAGGAGTTTTTGCTTCTTCAAATAATATTTAGGAAGTCATCCACTTGCTCCAATGATGTGCTGTTACCCAAACATGATTTAGAAACCTTTAAAAGCTCAAGGACCATTAATAAGTTCCCTAAACATGCTGTGATTTTGAAGAAAACTAGTCAGGATACTTGGATACATTAAAGCTGTGCAATGCTAAGTACATAATTTTAAACAATTAGACATTGAGTAAAGAATGAAGTAGAGACAGCAAACTTCACAAAGAGGGACTGACTTTTTCTCGATGATTTATTTTTATTTTTACTTTAAGTTACATGTATGTGTGTGTCTCTGTGTAGGTATGTGCACATAAATGCACAGGTGCCCATGGAGCCGAGAAGATGGAGTAGGATTTCTTGGAGCTGGTTACAGATTGTTGTGAGCTATCTGATTTGGATGCTGGAAACTGAATTCTGGTCTTCTTTAAAAGAAGCACATGCTCTTAACTGCTGACCCATATCTCTAGCCCTGTGTCTGATTTTTGAAAACCTACTTGCATGATATAATAAGATCCATGTAATATGAATTATGAAAAAAAATTGTAACTGGATCTGAGCAGCATCTAAATCTAAATCTCAAAAGATGTGCAGAGGACAGAGAAGCATTATATTATGAAACAATTTAATATAAACTTGAGAAAAATTTATAGAACAAGTAACCTATTCATTTGACACAACAAAATAGATTTAAGGAAGAATAGGCATGGGAAAGATGTTTATAGATTAAAACTTACTTAAATGACTCATCAACACATGTTAAGTGTCTAACTCCAACTTAAACGAATCACCTAACATTTATGCAATGGTCACAGACCATTTAACTCTGGTATGATCTTAATAACTTTAATAAATTACTTTTGTCTTGAATGTATATGTGAAAATGGTTTTATGATTATATTTCATAAAAGCATGCATCTTTTAGGAGTGTATGCAGAAATGCTTGCTAGTAAATGTTAGAATGTGTAGGATTTACTTTCACATAGTTTGAAAGAGAGCAAAATGGGCAGGGATAAACGATGAAACAGAAATGATAGAATATTGATGTTAATGAAGCTAAGTTTCAGTAAATTTCTATTAAATATACTATTCCTTCTAATTTTGTATATGATTGAAAATTTTTTGTAATAAAATTTTGAAATAAGATAATAAGGCAGGCATAGAAACAAAAATAAGAAGATAGAGAATATTTCTGTGCTTCACCACACTCCACCTAGCTTATTGAAGAAAGCCTGGCCACTATCTTGCACTTGGGTTATACAAGATAGCCTCAAATCCCTCTTTCTTTAAATTAAATTTGCACAGAGAGTCTATTTGATACAAAGATTGCTAATATGTAGAATAGCCCCCAAAAGAATGTTAATGAGTTGCCCCAGTAGTTATACTGGAGAGCTGAAAATGTTCCAAACTACTTTATAAACATCCTGTAAGAATGATGCTTTATATAGACATAATGGCTTCCATTCAAGTGCCAATCATTGTCATGGAAAAATGTTGGTCATATTCATAATCAAATTATATTAAATTACACTGAAACCATTGAAGAATTATCACTAGGAAAAAACAGAAAAAGAAGGCAGGAAGGTAGGAAGATAGAAAGACAGGAATGGAGGGAAGGAGGGAGGGAGGAAGGAGCAAGGAAAGGTAGGAAGGAAGGGAGGAAGGGAGGAAGGCAGGGAGGCAGGGAGGGAGGCAGGGAGGCAGGGAGGCAGCGAGGCAGGGAGGGAGGCAGGGAGGAAGGGAGGGAGGCAGGGAGGAAGGGAGGGAGGCAGGGAGGCAGGGAGGGATGCAGGAAGGAAGGAAGGAAGGAAGGAAGGAAGGGAGGGAAATTGAGTAAGAAATACTGAATTAAAATCAATGACTCTCCACCAGGCATGATGTTGCCCATGTCCCTCAGCCTTGCCTGTAGATATTTTTGATAGGAGTTGAGGGTAGAGTAGGAATGGAAGATCAAGGGGATACTACAGCTATGTGATAGACAAAGGCCAGGAATGCTGCTAAGCATCTTAAAATATACAGGCCAGCTTTTTCCGCCACTCTTCTCCCAAGAATTATGTTTCAGAGTATCTCTGATACTGGGCTGGGTGATGGTTCTGTGGGCAAGGCACTTGCTACACAAGCATGGAGGCCTGAATTTGGATTCCCAAGACCCATGTATATCCAGAAATGGTAGTGTATATGTAATCCCAGTGCTTCTATGGCAAGATGAGAGGCAGGAACAGAAAAGTCCCCAGAAGCTCCTGGGTCAGCTAGCGTGGTGTACACAGGAGTGAATAACAAGAAACTGTTAAAAAAAGGTAGGAGACACAGACTGACAACCAAAGTTGTCTTCTGACCTCCTCACCTGTGTCGTGACATGGAATTTTGCATTGTTATGACACATATTAATTTGTTATTTACATGATGCGCTTTACAAATGAAAATATATAAAAATATTTTCTTTGTATTCCTGAAATTTTTAATCAATAATGCATGATTTTCTAGCAATCTAAAAATGTTATTTTATTTTGTTTTAAAAATTACATCTTTTAATTCATTTGGAGTGACTAATTACTTGTTAGTGATGCAAGTTAAGTGCCAATTTTTCTGTCAGAGTTGTAGATAATTACTATAATAATTTTCAGCTGACCTGTAACATAACTTATCTAAAAATGTGAGAATATGTACATCAGATGTTCTAAATTGAAATTTGTATTGTTTCTATCTCCAGACAAATATGTAAGAATGATTCAATAATAATAGACAAATTTCATGGAAAGTAATGTTATGTGATAGATACTTTATAATATTTATTTATACTTAGGGTAGAAAATGTATCATTAAGAAAGTATAGAAGTTTTTCTCTTTATGGGCCCTTAGTGTTTTATCTAGTAAACTATATTAATTTTAAAACTTTAAATGTTTTACATTTGTCTTTTGTAAGTGTCTGCTAGGTTTTGTTATCCTAGCTGTCTGATCAACTGTCACACTTATTTCATTTCGAATGAATATTGTTTGCAATTGTTTTTATCATCTTGTCAAGTACCTCTTATCTTATTTCTTACTTATACTTATTTCTTAAGTATGAACACTTCATCTTTTTTTATTGCATCAGTGTGTGGCATGTGTGTGTTTGCTTTGTGCACATGTACATATATACATTCAAGAGATGTGCGTGTGTGTGTGTGTGTGTGTGTGTGTGTGTGTGTGTGGCATATGACAGCCAGAGGTCAACCTCAGGTGTTGTTCTGTAGGCATCAATCGTCATGACATTTAAGACAGGATATCTCACTTGTCTGGTACTTCCATTTAGGTCAATCCTCCCTAGAGCTAAAGTCACAAGCATGTGTTACTTCTTTCAGCTTTTCTGTATGGATTGTGGGTATTATACCCAGGTCCTTGTGCTTTCTTAATAAGCACTTTTACTAGCTGAGCTACCTCCTTTACTAGCTGAGCTACCTCGCTAGCCCTGCATTATTTTTTAAATCGAAGTTATGGTAATAAATTTTATTTTCTACTTCAGTAGCTTGGTGCTTTTTTCTGTTATCTGTTATTCATAATTTAATATGTATTTGTTAACTTAAAATATGATGCTAATCAACTACTGGATTATTTTATTTTTGACACTAAAGGACCTGTGATGGTTAGTGTTAACAGTCAAGTTGACACAATCTAGACTCACCTGGGAACTGAGTCTTAATGAGAGATGGTCTAGATTAGGTTGGCCTGAGGGCATGTCTGTGGTATGTCCTGTTGTTCTTGATTTTATTAATTGAAGTGGGAAGATCCTCCCGTAGTGGGTGGCATTATTCCCTAGGCAGGGGATTCTGAACTGTGTAAGAGTAGAAAAAGCAAGCTAAACACTACCATGCAGGCTTTTATTCACTGCTCTCTGCTCTTGACTGTGGATGCAACGTGGATAGCTGCTTCAAGTTTGTGCTGCCTTGACTTCCCCAAAATGATGGACTGTAACTGGAATTGTGAATCAAATAAACGCTTTCTCCTGCATACTCCTTCTGTCAGGGTATTTATAACACAGAAACAGGAAAAGAAACTCATGCAGGACCTAAGAAAAATGTACAACTTTAAGTTATTACAAGCTAATTTTAAATTTTCTTTTCTTTTTTAAAATTATATCCTGGGTGCCTTAATAAACAGACATATTTGGGAGCCTAAGCATCCAAAATCAGTGAATCAGCTGGATTTTTTTCTGTGAGGGAAGGGCCTGTTTCATTCCTTTCCCTTGACTGTTAGATAGGGTCTCAGGGTCTCTCTGTCTCTCTCTGTCTCTCTCTCTCTCTCTTTCTCGTGAGTGTGCACACACGCATGCTATCACTCTCACTCTCCTCTGTATGGCTGTGTATAAATTTCCATTTTTGTTTCAGTGCTAGACATGAATCAAGAACATCAGGAATATTAAGCAAGTGCTGTTTGTCAACAAATGTTAAACAAGTATCTTTGCAGGTTAGAGGCATGGGAATAAAAAGAGGCTAGGGGCTTGGGAGCAAGAGGCTGAGGCAACTGCAGATCTCTGCTACAACAGCATGTGATGTGACTGCTCAGCTAGTGGTAAAAGCAATTTCCCCAGACTGGCTGGAGCTTGACTGAGATATGACCACTAACATGGCCTTTGTTTCAATATAGTGGCATCTTCTTGTCATTACTCTTGCAAAGTAAGTTATTCCCATCACACATCTGATAGGAAGCCAGACAAATCCCCAAATCACTGAGACCTCATACAGCTTTAGCAGAAACAACACCACCTGTGTTGTTTCTAGCCAATTTCCTCTTTTTATGAGGACCCCAATCATTTGGGATGAAAACTCACTCTAATGACCTCAGTTCTAACTTGATTACCTCTGTAAAAAAACCTTTCTCAAAAAAACAGCACAAAGGGTTAATGCTTGGAAGTTAGGAGAACAGCTTTCAGCTCATATCCATCTGCAAATTAAATATTTTGACAAATATCACCACTTAGTGCCAATGTTTACTCGTTATTTTTTGTCATAAAAATTAAATGTTAGAGTCTAAGGTATTTCTTTTTGGTCTGGGGATGTAGCTCAGTTGGTAGAGTGTTTGCCTAGCATGCGGGAAGCCCTAGATTCAATCTCAGAATTTCATAAACTGGGCATGATGACTCATGTCTAAAATTCCAGCACTCTAGAGGCTGAGACAGAAAGATCAGAAGTTTGAGGCCATTCTCAGCTTCATAATGAGTTCAAGACCAGTCGGGATACTTGAGACTTTGTCTATTTTAGTGAGGCTCTGTTTGATAAACTGACCTTTTTATACCCTTTGACAATTTCCCTTCTGTTTTTGAATTTCCACTCAGGAGTTTAAGTTTGAAGTGGATTTTGTTTAATCAGCTTTAGATTTACTTAGTTCCCTGAACCTGAAGAATCTTCTCTATGTATATAATGCTCTACAAGTTTTCAGATTTTTTTCAAAATATTTTGATTCTACGCCTTTCTTTATTCTTCTATTTGACTTGAAAGACATTTCTAATTATGCCCCTTGTGTCTCTTAATCTTCTTTGTGCACTTGTATTGAACAAAATACATTCCACCTATATTTTCTTCTGTGCTTTTGGAAGCATTCCTTACCTTCTTGTGAAATCAGCTTTTCAGATTTAGAGTATTTGTTGAAATATATATGATGTTTGAATTTTTTGCTGTATTTTTTTCTAGAAAATACAATTTTTCCCTAAAGTTCTGCTTTCTGATGGTTGCAAGGATCATGTCCACATACAAGATTAGTATATTCTATGTATACATATTTAAACATTATAAATTAATACCTGCTTTGTCATTCAATCTCCCACTTAAATCTTTGTAATGATGTGGAAAATCAGGTTTGAATTTAGAATTTTTCAGATACTCTGGACTTTTCAGATACTTGTCCTTGAATATGATGATACAAAGAAAGCTGTCCTCTAGGCCCAGGGACCCCTGTTTGCTTCCTGTTCTTACCATGTTTCCATTCCATAATATAAGAGATTCTCTTATTTACATGTATTACCTTCATTCATTCAAGCCCTGTTCCTGCCTATAAAAAAAGCTGCCCCTTGGCCGGGCTGTAGTCCCAGCACTTAGGAGGCAGAGGCAGGAAGATCTCTGTGGTCTACAAAGTGAGTTCTAGTCTAGCTGGGGATACAGGGAGACCATGTCTCAAAACAAAAAAAAAGAGCTGTCCCTCAATGCAAGCTCATCCACAAGAGTTTCATCAGCTTACCTAGAGTCCCTCCCTTAAAGAAGATCAACCCTACTCACCCAGTAGTAATCAGCTACCCAATAAGTTCATCGGCTAAGACTGGGACCTATTGCCAATTGTTTTGTCCGAGTTTGCATGGGTCTTGTGCATGCTGTTACCATTGCTGCAAATTGCATTGAGGGAAGTCTGGGGACACTAACTTGATGCTATAGGCCTTAACATAAATAACAGAATGTATGAAATCCAGTGGGGAATCTATGGGAAGGTGCTGATGAGGATGGGGTATAAAGATAATGTTATGTATGAAATACACAAAAATTCAATAAAAATATACAGAATGTTTAAAAAACTTTAAAATCTGCCCCTTAGTCACCTCTCTACCCTAGTAGTTTAATACCACTGTCTCAGGTTGCCTTCAGAGTACAAACTAGGGAAAAGTCACAAGCCATTCATGGAAGAGGCCAAAGTCATATGTGTGGGGAGCTGGGGCTCTTGTGTTCCATTCTAAGAAAAATGTTGAGACTTCAATTTCAGTTCTCCATGGAACCATACTCATTACCCTGTGAAGATGTATGGGCTTAGGAAGGACCAAGTCAAGACCTCTAAAGTGCAGGACTAAGTCTGGGCCTCTCTTGCAGATCCAGCTCTGTTATTGCTATTGATAGTTTTCTGGAAATAGAAGATCCTCATGCAGTTTTTATAGACTCAGGGGCTTGAGCTCACTCATTACTTAAAGATAATAAATATAATAAACACTATATCTATTATCATCGGTTTATTATCTATCTGTCTATCTATCATCTACCTACCATCTATCATCTATCTGTATCAAGCTAGAGTTTACCTATGTATTTTTTTCAATAATGTGCATTGGTTATACTACTTTCTATCTATTCTTATCATTCCTGATTCATTCAGGGTGTTTTATCATACTGTTGAATAACTGAAACATTGAAATAGTTCCCTAACCAGTCTTCTTGTATAATATATGTGAAACTATTTTCATGCTCTTTACTAATATTAAGATTTGATTCAAATACCTAGTGTACTTTCCAAAGATATCTGTGATATGACTAGCCATCTTTCTCATCTTAGTAACTCCTCAGCACCTCTTAGATCTAGCCACTCTCACCATCCATCCTTGTCTACTCTATAGTTCCATCTCTATCTTTTCACTTCTGTTTCTGCACTTCCCTATGTGTAATTTGTTTTATGAAGGCCTTTCTTAATGAAGGAAGGGTTTATTTCGGCTCATGGTTCCAGAGAAAGTCTATCATTGCAGGGAAGTCGCAGCAGCAGGAAACTGAAGCAGCTGGTCAATTGCATCCAATTTCCCAGCTCTATGATGGGTTTTTGTCTGGTATGAGTTTGCCTGGGTCTTGTGCATGCCATCACCAATGCTATAACTTCATGAGTAAGTTTCTAACCACCCGGAAAACTCTGTTTGCTTGTGGCCATTCACCACCCCTGACTTTTATGGTCTTTCCAACCCCTCTTCTGGAATGGTCTCTAGGCCATGGGTGGCAGAAGTTTAATACAGAAGTCCTGTCCAGGGATGCATACTCTGCAGTATCTTATTCTATACTACATTTTGTTCACTTATGGCTTTCTGTGTTAATCACCCTCTGTTGCATGAGGAAGCTTCACTGATGAGAGTCAAGAGATGCATTAATATTCTCTCTACCCTCTGTTCTACTCTGTACCATGAGCCTTAGGTATAGAAGTTCCACTGTAAATGTGTCACTTAAGGCTTGGCATCTCATTGTACCCTTCTTTGTAAGCTGATACTCTGCTCTTTGAGCACTTCAAAATAAATTATTTATCTTGTGTTACATGTTTGTCTCCCCCTGCTAGACTTCAAAGCCCTTGTCTTGGTTGTGACCTCTAAAGCCAGAACATCGTGAGCTACATACAAGCTCTTCAGTAACTTGTTTCTGAAAAAGTAAGTAATTAAATTCTATCGTCTTGCTGGTTCATTCTTACAGTAGTACATTTCTGCCTATTCCTTTTCTCTCTTACAGAATAGTAAAGGATAATACAAGGTGTAAAACAAAGCAACTAGATATAGGTACAGTTGGAGGCCTTAGGCTTTTGATCATGCAGAATTAGTGCCAGGTGAGTAACTAGGCCAGTTACTTCAGACTTCCTTTGAGGAATAAGTTCAAGGTGATTGTTTTTGTTTGTTTTCTTTTTTCCAAATTATCCCCCTTTGATATTAAAAATTAAAAGCAGTAACAATAAAATCTCTCTTACCTATTAGAAATTAGTAATTAGAAATTAGCACACTTAACAGCCTAGCTCAGAGAATAGAAGAAAACTTTTTTTTTACTTCAAGCCATCTCCAAGAAAAGTGAGACTAAAATGTCAACCTTTCTGTTGTTCTTGCCTTTTAATTTTGTAGGATAAATAATATATAACCATTTCAATGCCTTATCCTGTGGCCCATGTAATTGTGGTGTGGATGTTTTTGGATGTTTTTCTTGTGAATTAAAGCTTCTCTACAAGAAAGCCATATGTAAATGATACCTGTCAGAGACATGCAATAAACTGACACCTTTAAAAATGTTTAAAAGAGCCAGGCATGGTGGTACATGCCATAATAACAGCAGTTCATTTATCTGTTACTTCTCCCGTGTTATATTTTTTAAATAAATTCAATACCCAACCACATATTTTATTTTTTATTTTATGTGTGTGTGTGTGTGTGTGTGTGTGTGTGTGTG
>NW_008330777.1:2270159-2276832 GCF_000622305.1 Nannospalax galili
ATGTATGGGAAGTATGTACAAATGTGTGCATGCTTGCACCAGTACGCACAAATGGGGAGAAGATGCCAGAGTAAGATATTGGATATCTTGCTCTATCACTTTCTGCTTTATTCTCACAAGACAGGGTCTGTCATCAAGCAGGCCCCAGAGAGCCTCCTGTCTCTGCCTTCCACAGCTCTCAAGCCATAGGCATATGACTGGCTTTTTACATGGGGGCCGGGGATACAAACTCCAGTACTCAGGCTTGCATGACAAGCACTCTCAGCCTTTACTCCAGCCTTATATTGTTATTTTTTCAAAACATAAAAGTCTGGCTGTTCTGCTGACTTCTCCCTACCACTTTAGAAGGACCAGTTTTGCTTTTTCCAATTTTTGATGTTTTGGAAGGCAGATAACCAGTCACAGACTCTTTAGGGTACGCTATCACAAATATTCCAACTGCCAGACCCCAGAAGTCAGCTTATGCAATTTGGTTTAGGATAAGCATCTGATACTTGAGATGTCTGTTACTTGGCTCAGACAAAATTTCAGTCTTTAATAAATTGAAAGAATGAAAATGTTTACCCAGATTAGTAGTTCTGTATTTTATAAATATGGTTGTAATTGCATCCAAATCTACTTAAAGTTTGGAAAATGCCCTTGAGTCAGAATTACAAGATGTGAATGCTTAATGGTGGCTCTCTTGAGATACAGTTGGTTCAGCATTCTCCTGCTCCAAGCCAGTGAACTCCCTCCACCTCCACTACTCTCACTCGCTAGCACTATGTGTTCTGGCTTTCTTGCTTATCTTTTAAGCATTCGTCTAAGACACCTACATTAAGGAGTTATTATAGATAACACTGTTCTAGATGTTGGAGTAAACAAGATGATCAAGGTATAGGTGTGTTTTTGAGGTATTCATGGTCTAAAGGAAAAGACACATAGAAAAACAAACAGAGTGGATGTGTTAAACATAAGCTGTAGGTAAACATGAAATTTTACAGAAGCATGTGGGAGAGATATGGCAGTAGGATTACTAAAAAAGGAGACTAATTCCAAACAAAGCAGATGCTGTGAACAAAAGTTTGAATTAGAGCCATGTAATGTTTAGGTTGACTGAGCATTGCTCAGACTTCAAGTGCAAGATAGAGGGATGGGATTTGTATTGATGGGACTAATGTGGGTCACTGTGTAGATTGTGTGAGCCAAACAATACCACCAGGTCAGCTTGACTCCTTTCTGTGCTGGCCAAAAGAAAGTGTGGTAGGTAAAGAGGGGGTGAACCTAAAAGAGAAACAGAGCTATGCCATCTGTTTGGAATTGCCCTTTGTCTTTTAGTGTGTGCTGGTAGAAAATCTGTACATTACTCAAGAACAAGTTCTAAGTAACAGTGGCAAATTTGTTTCTGGATATTATGTCATCTTATGTGAAAATACTGGAGATACAGGGCCAGTCATTTATCAGTTACAGAGTGTGGTTGAACTGAAGTGGAATGAAAAGTGATAAATACATTAGATGAATCCCTCATTACAGGGGCAGCTGCTGGAGAAGGAGCAGGGATTCTTTGTTAACTTCTCACAATGGGCAAAATAACACCTTATTACAAAAAAGTGGAGTTGTTGTTTAAATCTGCTGTAGAAACACTTATGAGACATTGCATTTGTGCACTTATTTCTATAACGAAAAAAAAATCTTACATGTAGAAGCTATTTTACAAGATTTTTATTCAAATGCTGTATATTTGAAAAGCCCAGAAGCATCAAAGGTCAGCCCCAACACCTTCTCCAAAGATTTAATACGTTGCTTCTAACGGCATTTAAAAAATAAATCTCAAAGTTTTGTGTTTGTATGAACACTTATATAAAATCTTATTGCCTGCTGAAATTTTTATCCACTGAGAATCTGAGGTTATTTTTCTCAAGATTACAAGTAATCCCCCACCTGGAATGTGAAAAAAACAGAAAGGAAAATAATATTCTCTTTAAAGATATTCCCCCCCCCCAACACACACACCATATGGAACACACCCTCAGACCTGTTCTAAGAAAAGACAGCCAATTTTTCAGGCCTAGTCATACACTAAGGATAAGTGCAATCCAAAAAGAATGTGGCTGTGGGCTCAGAGGGATACTAAAATCTGACATCTGCCAAACAGGGTCATGATTATTTATTTTGAATAGCAAATGTAGTAAACTGTGTTTACCCTGCAGGTTGTGACAGCTACTGAAACCCATTGATAGCTATATTTAACTACCTCCAGGTCCCTGCATCTTCAAATTTTTCAACTTCATTTATCAAGCTTTTTCTATGGAAAAAGACACATAGAAGAGTTTTATTTTTAACTTTTCTCTTTTTTGTTATTGTAGTTTTGTCTTGTCTCAGAGATTTTATTTCTCACTCCTAAAATCATTCCAAGTCTATACCTAAATAAAATCAATCTGAGTCTCTACCTAACTACCAGACTCATTTAATTAATATGAAGATAGAATTAGGCTGTAGGGTATGTTACTTAAACATGTGTTCTAGTTCTATTTAAAATCCATAGCTTTGGTGCATTCATCAGAAAAAGTACCTTTATGACTTTGTACAGTGTTTTTATTAGCATAGACTTGGAAAATATCAGAAAATATTCCTTTCAGTCACATATTTAAATGAAAGAAAAAGTTTGCTGGAATTTCCTCCTCAAATCTATTCTTCATTAAAGGATAAGCAACCACATTTTTAGCACATTACCCAGCTGTTCCCTTTGCCATGTGGCCATGTGATTTCGGTCTGGAGGAGGTATATGGACAGAAAGGAAGTATGCTACTTTGGGGCGCTGCCTTTCAGAGAAGAGAATGTGACCTTCCCTCTCCTGACTTCTGCTCCAGCTGGAATTCAGGCACACTGGAGAGAGCCGGAGTACCCACATGTGCCATCAAGTAGATACCTCAGGTTGGAAATGGCAAGGCAGTGACTGAGTGAGCCTAGTAACCTAGAGACTGTATCGTCTTGGCCTCACTAAAAGATCTCAGCTGACTTCCAAGTAAGAAGTAAATATGCATCTTCCTTAGTTAAGCTTCTGTTATTTTAGATTCTCTATGACCATGGTTGAATGAAGTAGGATTATAGGACCAATACCTACCACCACTCTATAGACTTAGTGATGAGGTGCCAGGGAATGGGGACATGGATATGGGCCTGGAAAGCTCTCAACTATAAGTACATTGCAGAAAAACACTGACCTAAATTGTGTTAAAGGGACTATGTATAAATCTATCACCCAACCAAAATGTAACATTCTTATATTCTTGTTGCCTGTTGGATGTTTTTATTTTTTAATTTTTATTGTTTATTTCTGTACCATGAAGCATATTTCTCTACCTTTTTCTGAGGAAATGCAATCAACTTAGAACCAGCTTCTGGAAAGGGGCAAAGGAAGAGAATAGTTCTGGCAAGGCAAGCTTTCTGTTTCTTTGACTTGTAAGTTAAATTGACAGAGTCTTATAATTCAAGCTCTCAGTAAATCAGTCCCGACAGAAACCAAAGACTTCTGTGCCCCAGCCGAGGCAATGATAAAATGAGTCTCTACATCAAGACCCAGTCTTAGCAGAAGATAAGACTGGACAAAGCCATTAAGACTACCAGACAATGGGAGCCAGTCTACTGGGAGATATTAGATTAAGGATGCTGCCTTCCTCCTGAAGCCAATTGTTTTATTTCTCTTTAAGGAAGTCACTATTAAATTGAGCAAGAAGGTGATTGAAAGGGCACAAAAAAATAAATAAACAAGAGATCAAAGATTTCAGGCTAAAGGGGACATACAGTTGAGAATTTTGCTTTAGTTAATTAATTAATTTTTGTAGCCAGGTTGATGCAACCAAAGCTTATAGGTCTACTACAGTTTCTTTCACCTGACTATTACCAAACATACAACAGTCCAGGCTGTCAAAAGTCTTCCATAGTTCACACCTTAAAACAAACTCTGTCTTCGTATCCTTAAATCAGGCACTAGGAAGCAGACCGCCAGCGTTCTGAAACTCCCAAGTTGGTAATATTTTCCATAGTCTATGTCTTACCTCTTCTGGAACCACAGAGATAATGAATATGCAAAAACCTCCTTGAAGGCCAAGGCAGATGTTCAATGATGAGTGACCAAGGAGGTACCCCCCAGAGAACAAACCCAACAGCTCCAGGTAGCTTGACATACATATCACCGCAGTGACAGTGACTCCAGTTACTTCTGTGCTGTATTTATTCTTCCTCTTAATAATTATGTTGTTTACTATTTCTATATGGTTCCTTTGCACATGCTAAATTAGGTTGGGAAGTGAGATTTTAATTTATAGATTGCCAGGTCCAGGTGACCCAATTCCAATGTTGATCAGAATGTGCACCATTGACAGACAAGACCTGGAATAGAATGCAAAACCTAAGTGGGACGTGAGACATGAGGACTTGGAAAGTAGGAGAGCAGGATTATGTTTCAATTATGAATGAGAAGAAAATCGTGACCTCAATGGGCAATGTTGCCAAAGGTTGAAGAAGACATTCACATCTATTCTTTTCTCTTGTAGAGAAAACTTTCTGCAAAATTCATGCATTCATAGCTCCTGATGAGTGAATGCTGATACAGGAATTATGCATTCTAGCCCTTCTTGTAGTATCAGATATCTTCCTTCAACTAATGTACATGAAACTGACATGTGAAGCCTATCAATCCTTCAGCCAATGTTTTTAGGAAAGACAAATACCTTGTTGATCTTTGTTCTTTATTTCCTTATTGTTTGTTTTGTTTTTGAGACAGGGACTCACTATGTAGCCTTAACTGGCCTGGAATTTTCTATATGGACCAAGCTGGTCTTGAACTCATGGAGATCTGTCTGCCTCTGCCTCCTGAGTGCAAGAATTAAAAGCAATTGTCACCACGTCTGGTCTTGTTTCCCCATCATCTAGAGAACAAATGGCATCTCTCTCCCTTCCTAGGAATGGAATAGAAGTATTGAAGCTGGCAAAGCCAACATCAACCTAGGCATCTGGATGAATGCCATGCTTACATGAAATGTAACTTCTTATTGTGTCTAGCTTATTTTGCATTATAGTAAGTTTCTGAAAAAAATAGAGCTAGCATTACTTTAGCTGTTGCAACTTCTTACATAGAATAGCATAATAAGTCAGCAGATGGCCACGGAGCTGTATTTTCCAGTGTCTTTTGCATCTTGTATGACTTCATGATTAGGTCCTGCAATGGAACATGAACTGAAGTGATACATCTAACTTCTGGTGAATGTTCTTTAAGAGAAGTAGTATGCCTTCCATTTCCTTTTCTTCCATTAATTGAGTGTAGGCAAAGTGATGAGAAATTATACACCCATGTTACACAAGGAAAGTGCCTTGAAGAGGAAAGCAGGAGACTAAGAAAGAAGGCAGCTCAATCAATGTTCCAGGAGTATTACTTGAATTTAGGAAGAGAAACATGAATTTCTTTCTTTTCAAATCATCATTGTTTGCTGTCTCACTGTTACATGAATGGATACCTTAACCTATCCTTACATGTGTATACAACTGACAATAACATTTATTTTTGCTGTGAGCTGCAAATCTTGAAAGTTTAAATAGATTGGTCCACTACACTAAGTCTAATAATTCTATTCAAGTCCAATGCCTGTTCATTTCTCTTGAACTTTTCATGCTTCATGATACTGTGATTAGTTCTCATTATACCTCAGTGGATCCAGAGATCATGAACTCAGCATCTCTATATGGCAGTTATGCTGTTATGCATCCTCCTCTAGCAATGGTATCTGAAGCTTCTAATTAAAAACATCTCAAACCTTCTTACTTGCAGATTACCAAAGATGTAGTTAGTGAGTAAATTATCCTGGGCTTAAAGAACCAAGTAAATATTAGAAAGCCTTAACTGTTCCCTATACATAGGGGTAAGACACTTGGGGATCCCATCCACTGAAGGGTTTAATTTAGGACTTTTATATTTTAGTACAGGTAATGATGACTTAATTCTCATTCATATTAGTAAATTTTCCAATCCATTTGAAATAGAAATAATATGCCAGAAATGGCTAGATTAATAAACGAATGATGCTGGATATGATAATACTCATTTAGGAGGTGGAATCAGGAGGATCAAGTGTTCAAGCCTAACCTGAGTTGCACAGCAAGGTCAAGGCCAGCTTAATCTACGTAGTAAGACTCTTTCTGTCTCCAACAACCAAGGATTAGAAAAACAGCTCAGGGGTAGAACATCAACACACACACACACACACACACACACACACACACACAACTCTGGATTTGGTCCCCCAAAAAGGGTGATCTTTTTATTACTTGCATATAAAACACACTTCTTGGATGTTTTACAGACATACTTTGTAGCCTATAATAATTTGGTCAGAGGGACATAAAGGACAGTTTTTGTTCCTTGCCCTCCTACTTCGACTAGTTCCAGGGGACTGTGAGCATCTCTCAAAATGTCCTGTAATTGTGATGGGTCACCTGTCTTCTTGATCAAGGAGACCAAGGAGACCCCACCAGATGGACTTGAACCAGTGTCCAGTCTACAAAGATGAGGGTCAACATAGAGGCATCATTTCCTCCATGTGTCCAAGTGAAGCCAACCATAGTCAAGCAGGACCTTTGACTTATCTTCACATAGGCAGAACTGGTAAAAGAAAAGAGCCAGGGGCTCCTCCCAAGC
>NW_008330777.1:2276852-2291090 GCF_000622305.1 Nannospalax galili
ATAACCAAAGATTAAAGGGGCCAATATAATTTCTTAAGAGTCCATATGCATAGCTAAAGGCTACATAACAAGCAACAATGCCAGACAGACGATACCTTCTTGTGGGGTCTCTCCCTCTCCTCGTGGGTCGTTGGCCACCATTCCACGAGGACAAAGGGAGCAGAAGCGACGAACAGGGTCAGGATGGCCAGTGAGTACTGATGGAAGAACGCCCTTCCAGGGAGGCAGGTTCAGTGATACAAACAGCTCCAGATTCAGTTAAACAACTCTGTTTATTCAGTGGGGATTAGGGAAAATATAGTGTGGATTAAGTAGCCAATGTTTCAGCTGATAGGTGCTCATAGTATGCTTTATTTACATGTGGCAGTAGGCTCCTTTCATCAGACTACCAGGCAATCCCTAATTATCATATAGAAAAAACCTGGGGGTAGTTTTTACTCCAGGTAACTATGCCAAAGGTCATGTTCCAAATAAGGTCAGGCATCCAGGTAAGTCAGGCAGAGAGCAGGAGGCCCCCTGCTGAGAAGGGAAGTCCTTCCATATAGTGCAGAGCCCCTTAGAGCTATCTGGACATGGAGGACTACAAGCCTAGCAGCAAGGTTCCCCAACACCTTCTTTTGAGTTGTTGGCCAGGGTGGCCAAAGGGACTCCCAGGTAGTAACCCAGCATAGAACTGGGAAAAAAACAGCAGACCCCAATCTTGTCTAAAGGAATATTGACAACTAAGTACTGCTAGATGAGGAACAGCTGACCCTCCTAAAGCAAGGACCTCTAGATAGGCTGACTAGATTGATCATAAGGGCAAGTAGTGGGGAATTCCCCCGGGGTGCTGACAACACAGCAGACAGTAGCAGGGATATCAGAGTACAAGGGCTCTAGTCGGGGGAGGGAGGCTATGGGAGGGTGCTATCTGGAAAGTGGGTGTATAGTCAATTGAGATGGTTTGGGATGTTCTGTGTGATACACACACACACACACACACACACACACACAAATCAACAAATTTTTAAAGGATGTATTATGTTTGAGGAGGAGGCATGGGGGTTTGCATTATGCTGATTGATAGAGGTGGTGGACACATGTGCCAAGGATCCAAGTGCAACCGATTATGACTGGTAATAGTCAGATAGATACAGATTGGAGATGCAAGGGCCAACATCTTAGTGTTGGTAGCAAAAACAATGAGTCTTTCTGTAAGGAACAATATATTCTAAAATGAAATGGAGATCTTTTCCAAAGGTTAAAAACTCATCCAATTTTATGTCTTACAGGGCTTATACTGAGTTCAATAATATATAACTATATTAATTCAACTGTGAACCTAGAAACTTGCACCCACTTGTGAAAGAGATGTAGTCTTGCTCTAGAGTGTGTTACTGAATATGTTAAAGATGTAGTGAAACGCTTCTAATCATGTAGTTATTACAAATTTAAATATATATAATGATTAAAAATTTGCTCCTTAATAATTAGTAGATGTGAAAAGCATTACCATTGAGACTTTGTATCCATGCTCAGATGCCAAGGAGCTAAGAAAGTAACTGACTGTGACTAGTAATAATCAGATATATAGAGATTAGAAATGCATGTGCAAATATCTTAATGTCAATTGCATTAAAAATGAATTTTTCTGTATGAAAATGTGTGTTTTAATAATGAAATGGAGATCTTTTTTTAATCTTAAAACCTCATTCAGTTTTATGTCTTATAGGGTTTATACTGAGTACAATATTGTATAACTGTAATAATTCGACTGTAAACCGAAGAATGTACAGCCAATTTTGTAAGAGATGCATCCTAGCTCAGAAAATTGTTACTGAATATGTCAATGCTTATGTAGTGAAATGCTTCTTCTAAATATGTGGTTATTGAATAAATAATTTTAAAAAACACATACAATAAAATAAGAAGAAAATAAAGGAGCTGAAGAGATGGCTTAGTGATTAAGAGCACAGACTCCTCTTGCAGAGGACCCAGGTTCTATTCCCAGCACCCACATGGCGGCTAACAACCGTCTGGAACTCCTGTTCCAGGGGATCCAATGCCTTCTTACCTCTGCAGGAATTACATGACATCGGTGTACTTACACACAAGCAGGCAATACACTCATACACATTAAAAATAAAATAAATTGATTAAAAACAAAAAAATCCTAAAACTACTTGTCTATAGGATGCTAATTTTCTTCATAAATTCTGACTTATTTATATCTCCCTAATAAACTAGTGATTAGTTACCTTACTAAGCAGAGGTCAACTTAATGTGCATTGGATTTCATGAATTATATTTATACATTGATAATTTTCCCAGGAATTTGTGAGAGATAAATATCAAAAACTAAAAGAATAAATGCACTGATCTCTAAAGTAAGAACAAAGTCAATTGGTTTCTCTTACTTTTCCACTTTAATATCTCACTTATTTGCCTTCTACCAAAGCAGCGTGTGTAATAGGATCAGAACACTGGTGCTATTGTTGATTCACTTGTAGGTGTTTTTTCTCCTGGCCCACCAGGTGAGTTGGTATTTACAAGGTTGGGAAACATCTATATTGTGATATTGATAGGAACTGAATTTTGCAGAAAAGAAGATACTCTGTTTCAAGATGAGAGATTTGTAAGTCCTGGTGTACCACTAACAAGCTTCATGCAAGAGGGAAAATTATAGAGAAATCTGGTCCTCCATTTTGTCTTTGCCATAATCAAAGACTTAAGCAAATGAGTTCTGAAATTTCTTCTTTGGGTTATGATTTAAAAGCAATAAATGGTCATTAATAAAAGAAAATGATCTGTCATCAGAGCCCTGTATTGAAATAAAATATCTACATCTCTCTGTCTCTGTCTCTGACTGTCTCTGTCTGTCTCTCTCTCTGTCTGTCTCTCTCTCTCTCTCTCTCTCTCTGTCTGTCTCTCTCTCTCTCTGTCCATTTGCCATAGAAATTACACAAATTGTGGTACAGGACTTCAGTTTGTATCTTATAAACCTTTTCATTGCTTCCGGACTTATGGACTCTGCTCTTCATTCTGTTTAGCTCCACAGCACAGATACTGTTAAAATTTTATCCCCCAGATGGCAGTATAGCATTCCAAGTTTAGAATGTTCTGGTCTGCTGTTCTTGAGAAAGGTAATGTAAGCTGGTCTCTGGCAGGTTCATGTGCCATGTTTCTTCCTTTTGGAGGAAATATGCTGCAATTCTAATGTAACAAGACTGTGTAATCAGAGACAAATAGCCCATACTGAAGTGAACACAGCATCTGTCCACTACTGGTTGCTCTTGCAGAAAACATTCAATAAACAGCGATTAAAGCAACCATGCAAAAAGATCTAATGAAATTTTGGAAATTCTTTCCAAAGCTCAGGGGCAAGAAATCACCTCTATTTTTAATTTTTATCTTAGAAAATATTTTTATTGGATTTTGAAAACATTTACTAAATGCAAAAGTATTAAGGAAGTACTGAGAAATTATTTTTATAAAATATAAATGAAATGTACAGCATCTACCAAAAGCTTCGTTTAAAGGACTGCAAGCTACTGACACTAAAAGTGGTTGCTAAGACTGGCTATGAGACACGTACAAATGATCACACAAAAGAGTTTCCTGCTGAGAGTATGAAGAGACGCCAAAGAAGAGGTTAGATTATATTTTTGTTTTCTGACATGAATCCAGTGCAGTCATTTGGACCAAACAGTATCTGGTTGTCTGGATGATTAATCAAAGAAATTGGAGTAAAGCCTTTAATTTTCCACTACATGCTACACAAATTATAGATTTAATACACTAAGGTACAAAATGTAGATTTATTATACTAAGGTGATATTTATTTTTAATGATATCCAATTAGTAGAAATAAATATAAAAAAACAAAAATTTTAAAGGCTATGAGAAACCGTCTTGAAAATACAAGATTTCATTTTGAAAGGTTTTAGTATGTTGGGATAGTTTTATGGTCTAACAATTCCTTTCTATTCAAGTCTAATTAGGTCCTTATTTTTCCTTCCTTTCCCCGCCCCTCAGTTTTATATCCAGAAAGAAAAATGATTCCTATCATAGAGATTGTAAAAGTAAAATATATTTTTCAAACCAAAAATACGGAATTTCTTTTATTTGTTGTTTGAGAAGTGATGGTCTACTTATAGTAGAGGTAGGCAGATGAGCACCCCACTCTACTGTAAAATCCTGTATCCTTTTAAGTTTATTGTTTTGCAGATATAGCACCATTCTTCCAGCCAGTTCAGTATGCACTGTCATTCATAACCACTGTCAGGGAAACAAAAACAACTAAGCTACGCTTGCTTTTGGTGAGGATATACTACAGTGGAAGAGATACTTGAAATGGCCATGGGCAAGAGATGTTAAAGGCAGTGTGGGAGAGATAGTAGGCTCTGAAGTCAAGAGGACAGGATTAAAGCTATGGCTCTGGGTCCTGATATTTCTGGGGCTTTTAACAGATTACTTTATAAATTTCTCTGTAAAACAAATGAAAACAGATACTTACAGCAGAGCTGTTTTGAACACAATGAGCTAACTGAGTAAAGTACTTGGTACATTGCAAATTCATTAACACATAACAAAGGGGGAAAAAATGTCCTGGGGTTAGAAGTGGAAAGAGCAATGAAAGAGGATAGACTGAAGGTGCCTTTAAGGATCTTCTTTAAAGACTGTCAATAACTTATCAGGGGAAGAAGATAGAACCAGCACTTCAGACTCAACACATTAAACATTAAAGAAAGAGGCAGAATCTCAGTATGGTTGCAAAATACAATAAAGAGGAAAGAAAACATAGTTCCAAACATTTATGCTAATGGCAGTTTCACAGGGCTAATAAGGAAATTTTACTTAGTAAGACAATATGGAGGTCATTGACTCTATTTTATACACAGGATGGACAGTCAGATTTATGGTGTAAATGTATTATTATGGGAGCATTATGAAAGAAAAATTGAGTGTAGGAGGAAATAGAGACAGGAGATTAAAGATGAGAGGGGAAACACAATTGAGAGCAATAGGGGTAATTGATCATTGCTCAAAAAGGATTGGTTCATTTGCCAACTCATTTTAAAATTGCACTATCTACATCAAACCTTTTTTTGCCTGCTAATTTTTGCTTATCTTTCCTATCTGCCTGGAGATTCCCATTTCATCTGCAAACACAGAATTCCAAGCACAGTGTTTAGAATTTCTGTACTAAATTACCTACATTAACCCATAAGCATTCTCCCTAACTGCACCTGTGTCATGCAGTGCCGTTGGAGGTCAGAAGAGGGTGTTGGATCCCTTGCAACTGAAGTTATAGGTGGTTGTTAGCTGCCATGTGGGTACTGAGATTCAAACCTGTGACCTCTGCAAGAGCAGCCCCTGCTTTTAACTGCTGAGTCATCTCTCCAGCCCTAAACCTTGATTTGGAAGGTTTGGGGCTGGAGAGTCAGACAGAGTGTCTGACAGAGAGTCTGAAGGTTTGGGGCTAAAGATTCTGACAGAAGATCATAGGCTGTGCAGATGGGTTGGTGACTCTTCCATCCTGTTTCACTTGTGGAAGAGTTCATTGAGTTACTGAATAGGCACAGTAAGACTGGGGCTCATAAAACTTCATTAGAACAAGCTTAGTTATATATCTAAGAACAAAAGGGCAATAAATGGATTTGATTTGAGGCTCACTACAGGAACTATCCCAAATCCCTAAAATGCCAGTCAAATGATATATATTTCTTTTAAAAATATTTTTATTTATTCTTTGAAAAGTTTATGTATGAAAACAATGTATCTTGATCATTTCTAACCAGCACTGTCTTCTCCCAGGACATGCTCCCCACCCCAATCTCCTTCTCAACTTCATATCTATTTTTTTAATTTTTATTTTATGTGTATGAGTGTATTGCTTGCATGTATGTGAGTGCACCCATGTCATGCAATGCTGCAGAGGTCAGAAGCAGGCACTGGATTCCCCTGGAACTGGAGTTAAGGACAGTTCGTAACTGCCATGTGGGTGCTAGGAATTGAACCTGGGTCCTCTGCAAGAGCAGTCAGTGCTCTTAACCACTGAGCCATCTCTCCAGCCCCTCATGTCCTGCTTTTTAAATTATTCATTTTTAAAACCAGTGAATCCAATTAATGCTTTCCATATGCACTTGCGTGTGGGGTCATCCATTGGGCAGGGCATGGGCAACCTGCCAGTGGCCAACACAACCTCAAAGAAAAGTGACTTTTCCTCCTCCAGCAATCATCAACTGCCAATAGCTACTCAGGAGTGGGGCCACAGTATCTCATGCTCCATCCATGCTGGAATTTTTAACTAATGTGTTCTTGTGCAATTCTTATGCAGATAACCATAGTTGTTGCAAGTTCTTGTGTGCAACAGCCATGCCATGTCCAGGAAACAGAATCTCATTGCAGCACTATCCATCCTCAGGTGTTTACATTTTGTCTCTCCCCTTTTCCCTGATATCCTCATAGACCTAGGTGGGAGGTGGGGGGGCATGGTTCATATCTACAGCTTAAGGACTAATAGTTGCTTATATGTCTTGCTGGTACTAGCTCAATGGAGCTTGCTAGAAAAAAAGAAAAAAAAGAAGGAAAATGGGAAGGAGGAAAGAGAAAAAAAGAGAGAGACAAAGAGGCAGTGACAGAATAGTTAAAAGTTAACACCAGAAAGTAGAAAACTTGGAAGAAACCCAGCAGTTTGAATGCATTTCTCAGTTCATCCATAGTTTCAAGATCTCTTTCCTGGCACACTGGCTGGGTATTTACTTCTGCTATCTCATTTTAACTTCTACCTCATTTTAACTTCTGTTACCTCATTTTAACTTCTGCTTGCATAATGAAACATGTTCCAACCAAACACCTAAACTGACATGTCCACAGGTTCAGATGTCTAGGACATTGGGCTATTTAGGCCATGAGTACATGGTGCAGCACATCTCACACTTGGTACAATTAACTTGGGTCCTACCATAACATACAATGGATATGGTTCTAGGGACTATATTAGTCATAGTGTACTGAATATACTCACACACACACACACACACACACACACACACACATACACACATACACAAAATATTAGTGGCTTTTGGATTTTGCCTTCTTTTATTGTATCAGAAACCTTCAATGAGTCTTCTCCAGAGGTCAGTGAGAGAGAGAGAGAGAGAGAGAGAGAGAGAGAGAGAGAAAAAATAAAGGAGCTCTTGAAGGGTTCAAAGGGTCAGGCTTGAAAGTGGTCTTTACTTCCATTCACATTCTATTTTGTATCTCCGTCACAGGGCCCATCTAAGGATGAGGGAAACTGGGAAATTGATTGTATCCAGGAGGCCAGGATGAAAATAAATGGAAAGATCTTTGTCACAGGGTCTGATTCTGGTAGGTCAGCAGAGATGTTTGTCAGAGGAGCAGAGCTGTGTGCTGGGTAGACACTATAATGATACTATAATGATGTCTTTTGTTGACGACACATTATCACCCTGCCTGTTCCTGGGGCTTTCAAAGTGCCTCACTTGGCTTGCTCTGTTACTGAAGCTTAGTTGGCATTGTTTCAAATAAATGATGCTATTTTCTGACAGCATTCAAGAGAATTATAAAAATGACTTTACTTTCTTCTACATCTAGATTCTCAAATTGTTTACTGGTAATCTCTATGATTTCTCAATATCATCTTTTCTTAAAATATAGGTTTCCTTGACTAAAATTAGTCAAGGGATTTCATTCTGTAATTGCAACATGAATGGTCACTTTATAAGGAAGGCATTGACTTTGAATTCTTGTCAACTCCAATTTAAGTGAATGGAAAGCTATGGAATATATACCATAAACAACCATGCTTTTAAAGTCTAGAAACCAGGGACCTCTTAGCTCTTCAAGTTGTCTAGCAAGGCTAGGAATGGTTTATCATTCTTATGCCTGAATAGTTCAACAAATAAACACTTTGCTCACAAAACATGAAATAGACAATGATATTTCAGACAGGAGAATTTTTCCCTCTCTTCTCTCAAATATTCTGGCAAGGCTGACTGTAATTTCTATCTGGGATAAACTTTTAGAAATCTATAATAATAAAAATCAAACCTTTAAATTACTTCTCCCATTTAACAGAAATCTTCCAGAGAATGTGCTGTGGGAGTGGAGAAAGAATCCTAGCTGTTAAAAACCATGTCAGCCCATCATGGAAATGTGATTGCCACTATTACTACCACACCAGTAGTGAAAATTTAGGAAATGAGTCTTTTCGTCTCTGGTTTCTCATTTCCGCTACTGAAGGAAAAAAGAAGTCCATTGGTATGCATTGCAGTAAAGAAGCCCACAGTGTGCTGTGGAAGTATGGATCTTCATGCCTGCAAAGATACAGACTGAATGCACACGCTGCTTTATATACAGAAAGCTTATTCCTGGGTTGTTTGTTACTGAAGAACAAATACCCAAATATCCTATTGAGGCAATATGCCTGAGTTTATGCATTTTCTAAGCCACTTAACACGTCATAGAATAAATACATGGGATTTCATGGACCAGAGACAACTGAAAAAAATGCAGAAAAAATGTTCTAGTTATGAGAAGCTGAAAATAATTGAGAGCTTAGCTTTGTTTTGAATGATAAAGTCATGTATTTTAAGACATCATGACCTGCAATTCCTTTGCCGTGTTAAATACTGCAGGGGGGCATTCTTTTATTACCTCCTTCATCCAGTCATCTGTGAAGCACTACTGAATCTCCTTTCGTGTAAACATTGGCACCATTTACAGTGTTTTACTACCCCCATTTCCCATCTGTTCTTTCACAGATTTCTCCATTGCATTTAAGGACCCTGGTTTATCCATGCCTATATCACTTGAGAGCTTGACAGAAATCTTGACATGACATCTCATACTCCACCAAAGATACTTATCTGCATCTTGAGTTCTGCAGATGTTTTTACAGTGTGCTACATTCTGAGAAACACTGACATGTCTTCTCTCCTCCTGTTTTATTCACTTCTATTTTACTTGGAACACTAAAGCCAACGTGATCATTATACATGTCAAAGCTGATCATGTCACAGCTTGCCCTTGTCTTTTAGCTCAAGAAGGTAAAACAACCTTCAAATTAAGTTACAGAGTCCTCAGAAACTTGGTTCCTGATGATTCCTCCAGGTTTATCATATAACACTTTCCATTCCCACACTGTGCTATCATGGTTTTAGCTCTATAAGGGACATTTGGCATGGTCTCTTGGACCTGTTCTGCCCTGATCTGGATATTTCTTTCCCAATCCTAGCCAACCTCAGCCTTTCACATTTATTTAACAGTTAGTGTGGTTAGGATCTCACCTGGCTCTCTAGATCTCCTAGCATAATTTCTTGCCTTAGCATACATAATTCACGACATCATCTAAATTTCTTCAGTTCATGTACTTACTAGTACTTACTAGTAACTTTTAATTTTATGAGGAAAAGGACTGTCTGTCTGTGCAGAGCAATATCTGCAGTGCTTGGGTCAGCAACTGACACATGGAAATTATGACAGTGACCAAATGCATTAACTCCTCATAAAGATGAAACGGCCTTGTTCCATGTCTTTAACGATAACTGTCTTCTAAAACTATGAAGCAGTGTCACAAGGAAGATGAATCAGGCCTCTTCTTCTGATGGGCTCCTGACGGCAAGACGTTGGGAGCACACCTACTATGATATCCCAGAATACTGTAACACTCAAATGTCTGTTGAGCAGAGGAACCACAGAATCAACAAATAAAAGTTTGAAGAAATGAGACATCAACAAAGCAACAACCGAATCTCACTTCCTGGGTGCCAACAATGTAGTGAGTTGTTTTGTAAGTGTCCTAGTTACTTTCTATTACTGTGATAAAACAAAACAAAACACTGGCTGTTATGTCAAATTCTCTCCTGAGAGACCAGTGCCATGCTTTCTCTGCTCACAGGCCCATGTTCTCCTAATGCCCAACTAACAAAACTGACACCATGCATTCCATTCGGGTTTCTGTATAAAGTTTATGATATCATAAAGAGAGTTACTTACAAAGGCATACATTCACGGGTTCTTTCCCTACGTCTCTGCTGAGCTTTTTGAGATCTGTTGCTGCCAGCTCCCCACCAGCATCCGGCCAGTGCCCTGCCAGTGCCAAGCCTGACCCCCACCCCAGCCCATCCCCCAAGATGGCGAATTCCCACTGCTTCCTGGCTTCCTCAGCATCTGTCTTTAGGCCCTCCCCCTCACACAATTTAAGCTGACAGATTGGGTGGGAGGAGTGACTGTCTCCCCTTCAGTCTACGAAGTCTCTTAGGTTCAGACCTTCAGCTGCTACTGGTTTGTTCGAAGGACATGCCTATCCAGCACTGTCAAAAACTAACTTGGGGAGGAAAGTGTTTATTTGGCTTAGAGCTCACCCATCACCAAGGGAAGGTGAGGCAGGAACTCAGGACAGGAACATAGAGCACAGACCGTGGAAGTACATTACTTGCTGGTTTATTCTTCTGGCCCATGCTTACCCTGATTTCTTATACAACACAGGACCATCTGCCCAGGGGTGGCACCACCCACAGTGGCCTGGGCCCTCCCACAACAATCATGAAAATGCCTTACAGAAATGGCCATAGACCAATACAATGGAAGAATTCCTCAGTTGAAGTTCCTTCTATCCAGGTGTGTCAAGTTGACAACTGAAGCTATCCATCCAGCAGTGAGAAAGCTCAGATTTTATGACCATTTAAAAGTAAGATGTGGCATGAAAAGTTCCTCCCTTAAGAAAGTAGCTGAACTATAGTAGGTATATTTTAGATTCCTCACAATTCTGAGAGTCTATTCTTTTGTTAGTTCTGCTACTCAGGGAAATAGTGTTGATTAATCATAAATGCCAGTCTTGATTTACAGAAAAAAGTGATATATCCTAATTAACCACTGTATTAGTTACTTTTCTGTTGCAATAATAAACTACTATGACCCAAAGTGATTTATAAAAGAAAGAGTTTATTTTTTATTAGGTTTCCAGAGGGAGAGTCCATAATGGTGGGAGATGCATGGCAACAGGTAGACAGAGTCAGAAACAGGCTGATCACATTTCCATCCACATGTAGGAAGCAGAGAAAGTACAGAAGTGAATCGAGACTATACTGAATGATCACATTTCCATCCACATGTAGGAGGCAGAGAGAGTACAAAAATGAATTGAGACTATACACTCTCAAAGCCTATGCCCAATGATGTACTTCCTCCAGCAAGGCTCTAAATTCTAAAAGTTCTATAACCTCCCCAAACAGCACCATCAACTGTAGGTCAAGTGTTTAAATTCATGAACCTATGGGAAACCTTTCTCATTCATACCAGCACAATGACCATTTTATTAATTCTGTGCAGAGAGTAGCAATAAGAACATATTTTATTTTTTGGTGTGAATAAAATGAAACAGGCTCCAAATTTGTCTGTTTTATCAGTCCTTAAACTCCACCACTAGAAAAATTCATTCTTTTGAAAAAAATCTTTTTGGAAGCATCAATGTTAGACAAGTACATGTTACTGAGAAGTAATACATTTGACTAGTATCCATAATTTCTACCTTAGTTTTAGTAGCACTCCAAAGATAAGAGAGCTTTGTGTCCAAGCTCAGCTAAACTACTTTAAAAAATATTTTATTTATTATTTTTATTTTATGTGTATGAGTGCGTTGCCTGCATGTATGTGAGTGCGCCCGTGTCGTGCAATGCCGCAGAGGTCAGAAGAAGGCTTCAGATTCCCCTGGAACTGGAGTTAAGGATGGTTCATAGCTGCCATGTGGGTGCTGGGAATTGAACCCGGGTCCTCTGCAAGAGCAGTCAGTGATCTTAACTGCTGAGCCATCCCTCCAGCCCTAAACTACTTTTATAGTAGTCTTTTTAGGGATACTTCAGTCTGGATGATAGGTAGCTCCATGCAATTTTCTCCAATATCAACTTTCATTCATTCAAATTATGTACATTGATTAGCTATTACATGGTCAGTACTATTATAAGTAACTAGAGTATATCGGTGCATCAGACACAAAAAACTACCACCATGGATCTTGAATTTTAGTGAAGTTTGGTCCAAGGACCAAGAGTATCAGCATCACTCGGAGGCCTAAGTGAAATACAGAGTATGGGGGGAGCACCCAGGCCCATTAAATCATGTTCTGCCTAACAACATGATCTTCCAGGTGTTCATAGGCATGGCATGCTTAAGTTTGAGAAACACTCTTCTAGTATACCTGGTCTTCTAATCCTAAGGGCCTGAGTATAGCATAAGCTCATGAACCAGGGACTAATGGGAAAAAATAGAAGAGGTGGGAATGTGAGAACAGTGAACTCACCTGGTACTCACCTCTGCCTAGGCAAAGCCATCTGTTGCCTCTTCACAGGCTTCCTAGCTGATGTGCCTACTGCAAAAAAAGAGGGCAACCAAAGCCAGGTAAGAAAATTAACATCTGTGGATTGTCCATACTCTGCCTCAGCTTCATCACCTCTCTACTTTTTTTTTGCATGAAAAATTACAACTTAAGATTACTTTGGAATAATTAATGGTATTAACAACTGAGGAAAACAAAACAATAATAATAAAAACATTTGAACTTTACGGTATAAGAGAAATCAGTCCCGTGTCTCTGCCTCTACCTTCATTTTTTATAACCCTCATTTGAGCTTTCCTTTTCTGTTCTAATTTGGTTGCAGATTCCAATCCCCTTCTGCATGAATGATAGTAGGTGATAGAGGATACAGTTTCCCACATTTCAAAATTCAAAACCTATATTGGATAGCAGAGATTGACAAACGCTCCTTATGAACCAAATCTCACTGACAATCCCTTCCCCATTCTCATTTGGCTTGTTTTAGTACACGTTTTGCTGATAAAACTAAATTCCACATACTTGTTAATGTACACCAGTTGATCCAGCGCTGGTTCTATTGACCTAAAAGTATATGATTGATATCTGGAGATGGTCTTCCTGCTGAGTCATGGTAGGAGAGCATCACACAGCTGGCCAGGACACTCAAGAGATGGAATCAAACTGGCTTTTATTACAGGCCCATTGCTACATGCCTCATCCATCCATCAAACAGCTAGGATGAGATTCGTTGACTCCTCATGATCTAATCACCTCTTAAAGGTCCCATGACAATATCGCACAATAGCAATTAAATTGTGACATGAGTTTTGAAACGATTAGAAAAAATAAAAATATTTTACAATACATAAAATTATACAAAATTCAAATTCCTCTGCCCGTAATGTTTTATTGGCACATGGCTATGCTAAATCATTTGTGCCTTTATTGTCTCTGCATACTTCCATGCTATAATAAAAGCAGAATGAGTGTGTGTAGCCATTGGTGGAACTCTGCAATAGTCTCCATCTGTGGCAAAAGAAGAGTGGTGACTGGCATACAAAAGGGCCACAAATTGCCAAAGTGTAAAGAATAAGAGTCTGTAGACTATGAGTCCTTGGGCAGGACTCCTATTTTAAACCTCAGCCACACAGGGCTCAGGGACCATTGCGGAAGAGAGGGTAGAAAGATTTTAAGAGACAGGGGAGAATATGCATGACCATATGGAAATAGTGTCTTACAGGCTCCTGGGAACTTGCTCATAGGAACTTACAGCAATGATGACAGAATGCACAAGACCCATGCAAACTCAAACAAACAAAAACCCAACACAGAACTGGGGAAATGAGCAGTAGGCCCCAACCTTAACCAAAGAACTATTGGGCAGCTGATTACTGCTGGATGAGGAAGAGCTGATCTTCTTTAAGGGAGTGACTCTAGATAGGCTGACTAGACCCCAGTGGATGAACTCACACTGAGGGACATCCGGGGACACTAACTTGACTTGATAGGCCTTAACATAAATGACAGAATGCATGAAATCCAGTAGGGATGGGAGGAAATACAGAAAAATTCAATGAAAAACATACAGAGATTGAATAATTTATCTCAACTGTAGATATGATATTAAATGTTACTATCATACCAAAATTAAGAAAATCAATAATAGGCAGAATCTGGCAGGAGGAATCATATATCATAATTCTCTGGGCCTTCACACACAAAAAAAATGCCTGCTTTTTGGTATATCAAGGGGACAAATTATCATAAGTACATGGAAAATAATATCATTAAAGAAAATTATCTAGGCTTCTTGACTCTTAGGTCTACATTACAGTAATAGAAATGTTTTAGGTTTTTGGAGAGAAAAAATAAACCTTTATAGTTTAGAACTTATTTATTGAGTGAAGGTACAGACT
>NW_008330777.1:2291406-2327661 GCF_000622305.1 Nannospalax galili
ACTTTCTGAGCTCCTTGGCATCTGAGCATGGATATAAAGTCGTCAGGTAGATTTCAGTGGTAATGTTTTTCACATCTACTAATTATTAAGGGGAAAATTTTTATGCTTTGAAGAATTTTTTTTCGTTTTATTTGTTTATTTATACACCTACTTCCCAGGTAGCACCCTCCCATATCCTCCCTCCCACCACTAGAGCCCTTATATTCTGATATCCCTGCTACTGTCTGCTGTGTTGTCGGCGCCCCCAGCCATTCCTCACTACTTGGCCTTCTGGTGAATCTAGTTAGCCTATCTAGAGGTCTTTGTTTTAAGAGGGTCAGCTGTTCCTCATCTAGCAGTAATCAGTTGTCTATATTCCTTTGAATAAGATAGGGGTCTGCTGTTCATTTTCCCAGTTCTATGCTGGGTTACTATCTGGGAATCCCTTTGGCCACTCTGACCAACAACTCAAAAGAAGGTATCGCTTGTCTGGTGTTGTTGCTTGTTATGTAGCCTTTAGCTATACATATGGACTCTTAGGAAGTTATGTTGGCCCTTTATTCTTCGGTTATACTTTCCTTTGGGGTGTTTAAGGCCATATAGTTGGTCCAGATAAACTGATTTATTTTTACTCCTGAGTTTGTTTGAGGATCTGTTCCTCAGGGGTCACATGGGCTTGGGAGGAGCCCCTGGCTCCTTTCTTTTACCAGTTCCACCTATGTGATGATAAGTCAAAGGTCCTGCTCGACTATGGTTGGCTTAGCTTGGAAGCATGGAGGACATGATTCCTCTCTGTTGACCCTCCTCTTTATAGACTGGACACTGGTTCAGGTCCATCTGGTGGGGTCTCCTTGGCCTCCTTGATCAACAGGACAGGTGACCCACCACTATTATAGGACATTTTGAGAGATGCTCATAGTCCCCTGGAACTAGTCGACCTAGGAGGACAAAAAGGGGGGAAATGGTGGCACCTGAAGTGGGAAAACCATGATGGAGGGATGAGACAATGTGAGAGATAAACAATGCCTAGCTAGTTTTGAAAACCAGAGAGAACCATATTATTCCTACAACCTACTGACAAATTATACATAGCAGATCAGGAAATATATGTCTAGGCAAGGTTTATCTGAGAACAACTGGTCTTTGCCCAAGATTTATCTACATGACACACAGTAATTAAAAGTACCAGACTGGTAGAACTAACCTTCTTGGGTGTTTAACAGACATACTTTGAGGTCTATAATAATTTGGTCAGAGGGACATAAAGGACACTATTTGCTCCTTGCCCTCCTAGGTGAATTATATTTTTATAAATTTTCTCTATAACTGAAAGGAAAAAAAATCTGTGCAATTTCATCTAAAATGTGCAAATATAGCTATTATTTAGGGTGATCCATTTAAAGTAGATCACTGAGACCACCTGCAATTAAAAAAAGACCTTTTAGAATTTGACTCCCTAAAATTAGCACTGTAAGGGATATTTTAAATATAGACATTCCTTTCCAAATGGAATTACCTTTTATAACTTCATATACAGCACTATAGCTTGCTTTCAATGTCTGTATCTCTGTCCTACTTAGCATGCAGAAAAGTACTGCTCAGCTTTCCAAGTTACTGAAGGAAGGCCTCCATCTTTAGTCCTTGCCTTCACGTACCATCTGTTCTTTTGCAAAACCACAGGCCTCAGCTGCACTTTGGAAATCAATGATGTTAATGACTTCAAGCTCCATCTTCTGTATTGGAGCTCTTCATAGCTCCAATCACTTTTCACTATCTCAATCTCTCCACCTGTTAAATGGGGATAATGATGATCAAACAATAGGCACTATGTAAGCAGGCATAGGAACTATTCTCTTTTGTCTGTTTTACTTAGATGGAAAGAACATAGTGTTGCTATAGTGCCATGCAAGAAACACAGAAAAGGTTCTTGGCTATTTGTAGCTCCTGTGCTTTCCTGCTTTAAAAGATCCAACTTTCCTTAATGAAGTTTGGCAACAAATGGGCATCTCCTTAGGTAAAACCTGTTTCATAACAAAAATAAAAGGAATTGACAAGGTTCTGGGACACTTCCCAGTTCAGTCCAGGGCATTAGAGTCTTATCTAATGAAAGGCATATAAGGTCCAAGAAGCCAATAATGACTTTCAATTTTGTGCAGCAATAAATAATGTTTGTAGCAGACAGAAGTGTGTATCAAACAGAGGACTTGCATAAGGAAAATGTACTTACACTCGAGGAAATTTTTGTTTCTTTTTACTTGCTTGACATAGACCTACCATTTCCAAGCAGAAAACCGTTTTTTGAAAAATTTTCTTTATGCTTCTTCTGTTTGATGACTCTGAGTCCTATGATGATGCTTTGTTTGTACAGAGAGCGCAGTGTGCTTTTTATGAATGAGCAATCCCACAGTGAAGTAGATCCATCAGCTGTATAGTTGAGATAGCTGAAATGACTCAGCCTGTGGACAGTTGTCTGGAAGAACATGTCATAAAAGAATCTGGATGTGGCCCAACATGCACTGTGTTTCTGGAATGTATCTAACACCACTATAAGAACCTCAGCAACATGGCTAGTCTAGTGGACAACTAAAAGGGAACCTGTGACATTAAACTCATTTTAGAATACAAGAATATATCACTTTCCTTGGGATCACAAGGTCTTCACACTTCCTTTACATCAGTGTCTACTCCGTATCTCCAGGGAAGGCTTCTTCTCCATTTCACTGTTTTCCCTTCAAGAATGTGTTTCAGACACCTATTTTAGAGATTAAAGGCTACCTTTAAGAAAGTTGCCAAGTCTAATAGCTCTCTCTTAGCTAAAGGACAAAAGAGAGAAGTGTTTGCCCAGGCTGTTTAATTTGAGAAAGGTAAACTTTCTAGATTTTGAAAGATATGAAATATTTGCCTTTTCTCCATTGGCAGGAAGGACCTTGTGCTGCTAGATCTCTAAGAACAGAGTCTTGACCTTTCCTGCACAGCCCCTGACATTTAAAGGCCAGGCCAATCAAGCCCATCTCAGAGGTGAAAACTGCAAGTTCAAGGTTTCATCCGGTAGCCTCTCCAGATGCCAAGTTCATGGCTGGGGGCTGAAAATAGCATCCCACAATGCTGTAAAGGTAATATAAAAGATGTGCTCAACACATGGTTATGGGAGTTTACATTCACTCAGTAGCTAAGGTTGATGCTTAGGTGCTTATCAAGTGGTTATGCTTCTTCGGTCCCATATGACTATAAGTAATAATTCAATAAAGTAAATAAAATAATAAAATGAATTAAAACACTTTCCTGAATGGATATCAGTCTGCCTGAGAAAAATATCTTTATGTCAACCTTATTAAATAAAGGAGTTCCCAAATAGGCAACTCAGTTCAAATAGTACACTATATTTTTGAGAGTAAGAAAAACTATATTATAAAACCTGAGACTGTGAGGGTTGCCTGGCTGCTCATATATGGAGCCACCTTAGCCTTGGTCAAGTTCTGTGCTTTGCCTTTCTTCTGGCTTTTGAGTGAGAGAAGCCTCCCATCTTTCCTACATATGGTTCCATCCTTCTCACTGTCATTTCTGCTAATTTCTTCAAGGACCAAGACATTTTTCTTTCCCCAAGCTGTCTTTGAAGAACTGAAGGCCAATCACTGAGTAGTGAAACTGCACTGATACACCTGGCTGCATTTGTATCTTTCAGTCATGTATATTTTATTCTTCTAGAAAACACCCTTGGTTCAACAAATCATTCCCCCCTTTCTTAGGATGGCACCCACTAATTTTTTTTTTTTTTCTAAAATAAGAGGTCTGCATGTTCCTGGCGTTCACTCTCCTCCATTTGTGGCTGTTGCTGACGTGCCTAGGTAAGTAAATGCAGACTAGAAGAACTTGTTTCTCACAGGGGAGTCAGGACCATACACCTTGGTAGCAAATTTATTGCATGATATAGATACAGAAACAAGGCTTGTCCTTGATCAGAGTTTAGGTGCCCAGGCTCTGGGGGCATCTCCTAGTGTTCTCAAACCTGGTCCTTGGCCACCAATCTATAAAATATGAATATTTCTGGTTCACATTCTCTGTGTAAACATGACTATAGTTAAGGCTTCACTCAGAGAAAATATCTTGAGCTTCAAATTTTTTTCTCAATTTGATCCAAGAAGCAGATTATTTCCTGGCGTTTTATAAGCCTATGAAGCTGGGAATTTATCTACATTTTAATGCAATAGAAGACTTTGCTGAGTCTAAATCATCCTCACAATGTGTATTCTGCAGGCTTTGTGACATTCTTTACAAGAAAGGTGATAAAATAAAACGTCAATTCTGAGTTTTCTGAGCTACATATTCTATAACTATGTTCTGTCTCTCTCTTTTTCTCTCTCCCTGTCTTTCTCACTCTTTTTCTCTCTCATGTTAATGTTAATATAATTTCTCAATGACACAGAGGGTTAAGAATTTAACACAGTTGATGCTGTGAAACTAGTCACTTGCTTTGAGTTCAAACACAATCTATCAATTGTGTTACATATTCAACAGTAAGGGAAACAAATTCTTATAAGGCACAATAGAAAGCTATTAGCAATTACTAGAAACCTATGGCCATACTGAGGTGTTTATTCTGTAAAGTCACTACTTAGTACCAACATTTCAACAAAATGAGAAATCAAGGGGAAAAATGTGGACTCTGAATTTCCTTGAAATTTGTTTTTCTCCTTGGACAAGGGAACAGTGTTTTTTCTTGTTGTTAGGGTAAAAATAATGCGTGTATTTAGTTTGTAAAAAAAAAAAAAAAAGGAATAATTAAATGTGATCTCACCCGTTATGTTTTTAACTTTTCATTCAGGATATGAAAAATGCTAAAATGTGAGATATCTCATTATTATTAAAACAAGCTTTCAATTTGAGTGTGATTCATTTTTAAAGATCTAGATACCATCAAGTTAACAAGGTGAACTTCTCTGGCCTTTCTATGCTCTGTTATATGACTATAGTAATAATGGTTTGTTCATATGTTTACCATAAATGCCTCATGATAAAAAATCGTACTGAAAAAATTTTTAAGAGTTTTAAAATTTTAAACTATGTTCAGTCACTTACTCTAGCAAAGCCTTGACAGCTTTAAAAGCATATTGAAGAGGATGCATCAGATTGGATATGCCAGGAAATTCTATGGTAACAACTGTAAGGTTTAAGTACCTTGCCCAAAAGCAAAGTAAAATAAACAGCAACAGATATCTTTCTTTTACACACTGTATGTCCATTGTTGGCTGCCTGTTTCTTTATTCCACATTCCCTTTGTTCATATAGATGAAACTTATAAAAGAAAAGGAGCCAGGAGCTCTTCCCAAGCCCGTGTGACCCCTGAGGAACAGATCCTCAAATGGCCTTAAGAATAAAAATAATTTGGTTTACCTGGGCCAATGGCATGGTCTTAAACACCCCAAAGGAAAGTATAACCAAAGAGTAAAGTCATCAGCATATTTCTTTAAGAGTTCAAGGGATTACACTTCCCAGACATTAGGCTCAAGTCTATATAAAAAGTTATTTAGACAGTTAATTCTCATTTATGATTTTGTTCCTAACCAGAAAGTGCTGCTCAGATATAAGACTTCAATACTGTAGTGCCCATCTGTAGCTAAAGGAGACAGCCAGCTATTGTTCCAAAATGATGGATAAATTTGTTTTCTTGCCCTATCTAGCTTTTGAGAGGGAACTGACACTGATTCTAATCACACCAACAGCTGAAAGCAAATCCTGAATCCATCACTCTAGAGTCCAGCCTTGGAAGACAAAAGAAAAATGAGGAGGAACCCAATAGAGGGATGTTTTTGGAAGCCCTTGTCAAGAAATTCCAATGGACTCACATATGAACATTTGACAATTTCCCTGTTCTGACTTTTTTCTAGTTCCCTGTCTAGAACTTGTAATACTAACTACTCTTGCCTTTACTTCTCCTTCTCATCTCCTATTCACAATTCAAAGACTTTCTTTTCCTCCTTGAGATAAGATTTATGCAATTTGGGAGTCTTTTAGATAGACCCACTGAAGGGGGTCTCACCCTGTGTCCCTGTTAAGCATGGAAGAAGCTAGAGCAGTCTGAGTCCTGATTCCCTATTGGTAATTTGGGTAACCTCTTCTGAAGATGGTGTGATAAGAATAAGAGGTAAGAATTGGATAGGCAGTTAGGGTAAAAATACCCCAAAGAAAAGTAGCCAGTTTCTTGGCTAAAACTCACAATGTTCTTGGGCCTCTTAGCAACATACGCTGTTCCAAAGGCCAAAAATGTCTAAAATATTTGGGAGCTTTTATCTAACCCTTAAAAGATTTTAGGGTTACCTCTTCAGAGGGGGAAAGTTAGAGTAGCCAAAAGCCACATTAAAAAAATAAGTAAATCAAAGAAGAAGAAAGAGTACATGAAGTTATCAGAAAAAAATTATGGGGAGATATGGGAGGATTTGGAGGGGAGGGAATGGGCATGAATTTGATCAAAACACCTTATATGTATACATGAAATTCTCAATAAATTATTTATGAAGAAAAAGAAAGGCCTGTGGCTGCGTTTGTCAATTTTTTGTCCTGTGACAAATTCCTGAAAGAAGCAGTTTAAATGAAGAAAGATTTGTTTTGGTTCATAGGTTTTAGAAGTTTCAGTCTCTCATTGGCTGGCTCTATTGTATCTGGGTCATGGTGAGGCAGAGCATCATGGTAGAAAGAGAGGTATGATAAGAGCAGTTACCTACATCATGGCAGCCAGAAAGCAGTGAGAATGAGAAAGACAGGGAAGGGTTAGGGACAAGTCGCACATTTCCAGAGACAACTGCTTCTTCCATCTAGGCCCCACATTCTACTTTCCACCACCTCTCAAAACATAACTACAAGCTGGGGACCAAGTGTCCAATGTATGAGCCTATGGAAGACTAACTGTGGTTATTAACTATGACTAAGTAGCCACTCTGGAAGTCAGATGATTTGGCAAGGCAGTTGAGACCATGAAAACCAAGTGTTCACTTGCTACCCTGCTCATTTTTCCTTGACCCACACAAGTCCCATGGCTAGATTTATGAAACATTATGGCATCATCTTTCCAGTAGGAGGACCTCTGAAAGGGAAATGCAAGTATGTGTGCATAGAAATATCTACCGCAGAGATTATAGATATCCCTTAGAAGGGAAGGTAAAAGCTAAAAAGATAGCTGAAAGCTTTATAGTTTTGCAAATTGATTCCTTTAGCACTTCTTAAGTATCTAATTAATACACATCAAAAAGATATTTTTGAAAGCATATCAACATGTTTGTATGTCCAAAACCTAAATGAGTAAAAGAGTATATAATATTCATATACTTAGTATAGGAAAATGTAAGTTGAAGTTATGAAGGGATAGACAGAATCAGTTCATTTGTCCAATAAAATTTAAATTAGGATCAAATGTCATTTACCAATTTACCAAATGAAATACATATCTCTTTGTCAAATCAGCTAAAAGCTAGGCAAATTTTTCATTATAAAAATTGTACTCTAGTCCAATAACGTTTTGTATTAAAAGACAGTTTTAACATTTGTTCTGAAAAAAAAAGAAGCAGAGAGATGTTTTCATCAAAGTTTCTGAACTTTGGCTCTAAATATTTGGTCTGTGAGAGGCACAAAGAAGTTGTACACTTTCATGAGCATTTCTTAATCCAGCTTCAGTATATTCATACAAGCTATGCCTCATACTGGGACATTTTGAAGAGATGCATTTGCATCTGGGGAGCATTTTTTCGTACGTTTTTCTTCAGATTTAAGAACTAATTTAAGAACTAACTGCTGTGAATGACATCAGAAAATTCCCTCTCTTGTAACAGATTCATAGTTCTTCACTTATTCTCTCATCTTATAGATTTGGGGCAGCTTTTAAAGTTGTTGATGAGTCAGAATCTTTGCTGAACTTCATAAATTTGCTAGCAACAGCTGTCAGCTCATGATTGGTTGGTAAGAAATGACCATTGCTTATAAGCCTTGAATTTGAGGGTCAAGTTCAGTCCTTAGTTAAATGGAAAGAGCCAACTAGGGAGATGCTCAGACTGCTGAGAATATAAATCGGAGCCAGAGGAAACTGATGGGTCCACATGAATTCTGAAGTTGACTAGCTGTGGACTTCATTTTCCTGTACTAATGTTTGTGCTCTTGTTCATCTTACTATATATTTATGGACCATTGCTTATGTACTTGAGGATTTACAACACTGTAAAAGAAACATTAATCTCTACCCTCAGGAGGTCACAGAACAAAAGAGAAAAACAATGAAAGACATACTAAAACAATAGTATATGAGGAAGAGCACACCCCTTTTATGTTCTTTTAATTTTTCATGTTTCCATTAAATCATCTCTGTGAAAAAAAATTTCTTTTTGAATTATCATTGATATAGAGTTGTGGAAATGACAGGTAGTCCTGACCATTTTCAGAAACAAAATAGTCATCAAAGTAGGACCCTGGCTAGTTGTTCTCAATTTTAGATTTAGAAACCAACTTTCATTAGAAAAGCCATAGCTCATTTTAATACAAATACAATATAACACTGACTCTTAAACCAAAACTGCTCATACACATATGATTGCTTATACTAATTTGTCTTTAATATAATTGGGGATTGTTTTACTATCTGGAATATTTAGGTTTGAATTGTGTTATACTATTTTATTTATAAACAGAATCAAATAAGATGGTGTTGTAGTTGTGGTTTATGTTTAACATTCAAAGCAAGTAAAGTAAAGATAGAGACTCCAGAGGTGAGGATGAGATGAGAATTTCAGATTATAAAGTCTAATAACTTTCATAGGTACTGCCTTATCTCTTCATTTGATAGGGACTTAGGATTTTAAATTTTTTCAGTTTATTCTTTGATAATTTCATACATGCATATAAACTATTTTATTATGTTTACACCTATTATTCAATCTTATCTCTTTCCACACTCCCTTTGAGCCCCTATATTTTCATCAAATCCCCTTCTTACTTTCATGTCTTTTTTTTTAAATGACATGCTGAATTTTATTAAAATTGAATGATCAATCTTAGGTGTTAGGCTTTGTGTTATTTACTAGAGAATGGGAAACTTACCAGTGATTACAGCACTGAAGAAAAATGACTCCCACTCCCCTAGCAGTTCTTAACAGCTAATAACTCCTAAGCTAGGCATGGGGTCTCATGCCTCCCTCTGCATCAGTGAAGGAATGTTGACAGGCCAGTTTTACGCAGGTCTTGTGACGGTAACCACAGCTGCTGTGAGTTCAAGAGTACAAGGCCATATCATGCCCAGAAGCCTGAGTTTACAGTGTTCTTCCTCATCCTCTTGTTCTTATGTTCTTTCTGCCCTCTCTCCTGTAATGTTCCCTGATCCTTGGAAAGAGTGATATAGATGTGGTGTGTGATTCATTTACAGATTCTCCCATTTTACTTATTTATTTGAATACAAATAGTTAAATATCAAGTTCAAGAAATGAAAAAATCACTGGATAAATATATGAAGAATAATGTAATGTGGAAACTGGAGTCTCATTTTTGAGGTTCAAATTCTTCCTTAGCTCAAGAGGAACTCATTTATATGGAGAACTTAAATGAAGTAAATAGCTACATCCTGGTTATATGACTTTGGGTAGTCATCCAGATTTCCCTATTTACGTCTTGTGTTTTTTTTTTTTTTCACTTTAGTTTTTAAACATTTTGTTGAATTTTTGCAATTTTCATACAACATAATTCTATGGTATTTAGATCCCCTCCCTTACCCTCACCTTGCCTTATTGCCCCCTGCTCAATTTAATGTATTCTATTATATATGTATATATGAATATATACATATACATATGTGTGTTCTATAGAGGGGCTGGAGATATGGATCATCAGTTAAGAGCACTGACTGCTCTTGTAGAGGACCTGGGTTCAATTCCCAGAACTCACATGGCAGCTAACAACCATCTGTAACTCCAGTTCCAGGGGATCTGATGCCTTCTTCTGAACTCTGTGGGCATTTTATGACATGTGTCCAATTACATGCATGCAGACTAAATACACTCATACACATAAAATAAAAATCATAAATAAAATATTAAAAAATAAGGCCTATAGAATCTAACTGGTATCCCCAAATGTCCTTCAGTGTGGGTCCATCCACTGGAGCCTGGTTAACTTATCAAGAGTCTTGTGTTTGAAAGAGACAGTGTTTTCCATTCCCAGCAGCCATCAGTTGCCCAAATTTCCTTTGGTTGAGTTGTGATTTCTTACTTCCTCATATCTATGCTGGGGTTTTTTTCTTTTTTGAGCTTGCATGGAATTTGTGTGTGCTGTCACCATTACTGTGGGTTCATATGAGTAACTGTCTTAGTTTGCCTTCAATAGCTGTGATAAAAACACTGACGAAAGCCAACTTGGGTAGAAAAGAGTTTTTTTTGACTTAGCAGCATGGTCCATCATCAAGGGAAGCCAAGACAGGAACTCAGGGAAGGAACCTGGAGCACAGACCATGGAGGAAAGCTGCTCACTGACTTGTTCCCCTGGCTCATGCTCAGCCTTATTTTTTATACAATCAATACGCAACCAGGGTGGCACCACCCACAGTGGACTGGGCCCTCCCATATCACTCAACAATCAAGAAAATGCCCTAAAGACATGGCCACAGGGCAGTAAAATGGAGACAATTCTTCAACTGAGTTTCCCTCTACCATATCAAGTTGATGACTAAAGCTGTCCAGTGTTGTGGTCATGCACCACCTCTGGCTCTTACAATCTTTCCACCCCTCTTCCACAATGACCCCTGAGCCTTGGGAGGCAGAAGTTTGATGTAACTGTCCTTTTCAGGGATAAGCATTCTGCAGCCTCTTGTCCTCTGCACATTGGCAAATTGTAGATTTTTGTGTTAATCACCATCTACTGTATGTGGAAATTTCTCTTGTGAAACTTGAGAGATCCATGAATCTATGGGTATACCAAGAAGTCATCAGGGGTCATATTCACTTGTTTTTGAAAAAGGGTCTCACTGTGTAAACTTGACTGACTGGGAATGCACTCTGTAGACCAGCTGGTCTTGAACTCCCAGAGTTCTGCCTGCCTCTGCTTCCTAAGAGCTGGGATTAAAGGTGTGCACTATCATATCTGGCTACTTGTACATGTTAAAGTGAAATAATGATACCTACCTTTCTGAGGTAGATAAGATGGCAGTTGAATCAGTTCCTCCTATTAATTGTCTCCTTATCAATATCCCAAAGTGAGTAGCCTTCACATACCCTACCACCTTCATGAAAGCTAATGAATCAGGTGAGGAAGCATGGTGTAACCCACTTTCAGTCAAGCAAAACAAAAAGACTTACCAAAAAAGGCAAGAGAGAAAGGATTGCCGTGTTTGTCACCTGTTCCAACCCTAAGCAACCAGGAAAGGAAAGAATTAAATCTAAGCCCTAAATTTGAAACTCATTTCTAGGCCATCCACAGTGAAACCCAGTGCTGGACAAAGCCTCATCACACACTTCCAGGCAAACATCTACAGACACAGTAGAACTGCATTAGGTTAGAAGCTGATAGCTTCCACCCCACTCCTTTAACCTCAGGTGTCAAAATGGAGAACAAGACCATACCCACTGGGAAATAAGTTATGAAAGCTTGCACAGGTCTTTATTTTTGAGCCCAGTGCTAGACTTTCCATGATGATACCCAATACCTAGTGCAATTGAAGGCCCCATATGCAAGGCAGAGCTCACAGACTCTTAACTAGACTGACCTTCATATCAGGTGGACACTTGTCTATGGTGAGACCCTTAGTTTAAATTCCAGTTTGTTCGTTAGCCAAGTGTGTCACTGGGAAAATCTCTTGATATCATTCAACCTTAAATATATTTTACTTGACTTAGAAAATTTATTTATTCTTTTACTTTCTTTTTTTTATATGTCTTTATAGCTAAAAGTAGATTTACATTTTTATTTTCATTAATTTTCTCAAGGTTAAAACCATACTTTATTTTATGTAGAGCAATAAAAGTTATTTATTAAGTAGCATCATAATAGAATAATTTTTTAAACACATGAAAAAAAGGGAAAAATTTCAAATTACAATGCTTCTTTCCCCAGAGCAATTTTTAAATCAATTTTTCTAAATGAATCAATATGACAAATGTATTTAGTGACTAGCAATGTCTAATTCCTATTGCACTAATGGTCAATGAAATTAAAAACAAAGCCCAACTTTCACAATCACTTCCTGAGGAAGAATGGAGTGCAGGCAAAAGGATGCATGAGTCATGAAAGAGGATACAAATCTAATTATTTTCTAGTTCCATCCCTCTGTAGGTTTATATGTGAATTCAACTCTCTGTGCATTGAAGTAGCAAGAAACAGTTTTTCATTCCAAAAAATTTGAACATCTGTAAACTTGGATTTTTTTGGTGAAGTGGTGAAAAATGAGCTAGGAAATGTAATGGAATTTTAGAAAGTGGCCGGTGCATATTAAACATTCAATAAATATCACCTACGCTATCTACATTCTTGAAAGAGTTTCTCTGTCATGGAGGCTATTCTCTCTGAAAGTGTGTGAAAAGAAGTGATGATCAGCAGTGTCACCCTAGGGAAAGAAGGGAGAGAAGAGATTCCTCCTCAGACATATTTAGAAACAATGGCATTTAAGGTGTTTAGAATTGTGTTTTCAAACTGATTAATTATACTTGCTACTTTTGAGTCCTCAAATTATACCTGAACCAGAGCATTTGCTATGTATAACTTAGGTCACTTGGATCCTTGCCCAACAAATGGTGCCCCCTTGTATTTGGTAATGCCCAGCCTGAGCGGTTATCTATTATGACTCTATCTGTGACACATGTACCAGAGGAATTAGTGTACTGTCCAGTTCCACTCTGAACTGTGGAAACTCACAGCAGCATTTTAATTAATCAGCAAAATATTACTGGCAAAAATATTAGTTTCTGCATACTCAAAAGCTTTCTATGCCACAGAAATGTCTAGATGTGAGAATATGTATTAACATTTATATTTCAATTAGGAAGTATAGAGATTTCCTTTATAAATATGCTATAATGTGTGATCACTTCCTAATATGCAAAAGAAAATTATTGTCTGAAGGATAATCAAAAACAAATCTCTAGAATTGTTCTTAGTAAATGAAAAGAAATTAATAAATTCAGGTAGAAGAACTGTCAAAAAATGATGGCTAGTCATTTAGCTCATGAATATCAGGATGGCAAAATCTGCCCCAACATTAATTTACAAATCTTCATTGTTTTATAAATATCATTTACATAATGTAATTTATTTGTGATATCTGAATTACAAAAAATTTCAGTGCATTTCCCTATAAAATTGGAAAGATATTACACTTTTACAATCATGAAAATTCTCTGATAAGTACAAAAATGCATCATTTATTTTAAAATGTAGCTATCCTCTCTTGCTTACATAATATTTATATTCTGAAGCATAAGTACTCTTCCATGGCTAATATATCATGTAAGAAGATGAAGCTGTTGTTTTACACTGAAAATCATTTCTACACTAAGCTAGGTTAACTTAGAAATCCCCTTCTGGAAGGTTCCACTGAGTTGTTACCTCTTTGTTGTAGTCCTCCGGGAATCATTCACTGCTTCTTCACTGGTGTTCTCCTGACATTTTATATGTCTTTGTTACATCATGTTTTTGCTTATCATTCATGTGTCTATCCCCTTTACTGATAGACATCATTATCCCCTTTACTATACTGTTATCATTACTTTTTTTTCCTGTTAGAGTTATTTATTTTTTAAACCTCACTGCTGTTATGCCAACTAGATTTTTCATTAAGATTGATGAATTGAATTGTATTGGATATTGCACTACTTCTAACATTTGTAAACCTTCGACTTGGAGTCTATGGGGGGGGGAGCATTTACTCAAACCATCACAGATATGTTCTTTCACTCTGAGATTAAGATCTTAGAGTAGAAAAAGTGTTTTCAGTGGGAGTGTAGGCAGGAATCAATGAATACTATGAGTGTATAGGAGATTTTGTGTGTGTGTGTGTGTGTGTCTCTCTCTCTCTCTCTGTGTGCATTTCTTTTAGAAGATCTACAATATGTGCAAAATATAATGGTTTTTATTCCTCTTCCATACCTGAAAACCAATGTCATATTTCCTTTCTCTTGTTAATATCGAGGGTAATTCTTTTTTTAAGATTTATTTTAATTTTATGTGTACAAGTGCTCTGCTTTCATGTACACTTGGAAACCACAAGAAGGGTTTCAGATGCTGAAGTTATAGGTAGTTGTTAGATGCTATATGGGTGCCGGGAACTGAAACCAGGTCCTCAGCAAAAGCTGCAAGTAGTTTTCACTGCTGAGCCATCTCTCCGGTCCTTCTTATGAATGATGCTTATTAGGCTTCCTTTTCTGTCTTTACCTATTCACACTCCATTCTCCAGGTAGATAAGATGGTCCACTCTCAAAGCCCATGTCTACCTTTGCACCCCTCTAGTCACTTGTTAATGATTTTTCCTTTTGACTTATTGCCTTCATCCTTTTTAACTTTTGCTCAAATGTTGTGGCTGGAGTCATGAGCTACTGTCTTAACAGAACCTGTGGTAAGTTTTCCACGTAGAATTATTATGTTTTTACTCTTTCTCAAGTCCATAGCAGTTTGTAATCTATAATACCCTTCTACATTTTATTTAACAACAAGGGTATGTATGTGCCCTATAATTTCTCTCAAAGATCACAGTATTTTCAACACTGTACATTTCTAAAACCTATACAAAGCTGAACATGCATTTTTTAAAATGAAACCAGTAGGTGGTTTCAGTTAATGTCCCACCTTCAGAGTTGAAATAAATATCTAACATTCTAAGCATATATATGTACAACTGTATTATTTTACACTTCAGGCCTACAGTAATCTCTGGCATAAAACCCAGTGACATGAAAATTCAAGAAAAAAAAATTCTCCTTTTGTTCAGAAGAAAACACAATGGTCCTTGGGTAACAATGAAGTCAGTGTCTGAACCAAGCCATGAGTACAATGCCATAAAATAATTCAAATTTAATAAAAAAACACGTTAGTATATGTCTTATAAAGTTAGCTCACCTTGCTTTCAAAGTAATGAGTGTACTTAGTATTAACTGTAAAACAGAATTATTTTCTTCATTTTACTTTTGGTTCATTAACGTGTTTCTTTTGTGCACTAACTTTCCCTCAGAGAAGGCTGCCATGGTTTCCAAATCAAGCACCTACCATTCCCTTCCTCATAAACACTACTTCCCCTAATCTGCTCCACTTCTCAGTGCTGGAGCAGCTGAACAGATAAAGGGGAAATTTCCTGGGAAATGTCCTATTATAGAATATTAAGAAGAAACATCTTGTTAGTTAGAAGTCTTTGCTCTTCTAACCTTTGAAAATACCACACGGAAAGGACAAAAGTTTCAAATTTTTATTTCATGACAGTAGAGGTCTGTATAAACATAACCAGTTAATCATTACTTTAACATTGTGTGCTGATGATTTGATACTTTGTAGCGGCTATAATTTAGATGTTGTCCTTTCACTTATATAAAAGATTTTACATCTTGTGTAGTTAGAAATTCAACTTTAACTGCACATAGAGGGCATTTAGCAAAGAAATACCCACTGTCATTCTTTTTTTTTTTTTTTCTAATGCCTGTTTTTTAATCAGGTTATTTGGGTTCTTTTGCCACTGAACTGTATGAGTGCCTCAAATATGTTGGATTTTAGCCCGTTATCCTATATGTGGTTTAGAAATATTTCCTCTCATTCAGTGTCACCATACTGATTATTTCCTGTGCTGTAGAATTTTCCTTTCATTTTGTAAAGTTTTAATTAATTTTTGTGTATTTCATACAGAATATCTTAGTCATCTTTATATTCCCTTCATAGTTGGTACCCTCCCATAGTCGTCCCCCTGGAATTCATGTATTCTGTCATTTGTGTTAAGGTCCATTGAGTCAAGGTAGTGTCCCCAGATGTCTCTCAGTGGAAGTTCATCCACTGAAGTCTAGTCAGTCTATCATAACTTTTCTTGGTATGTAAATATGTGTGTGCATATTTTGTGTGGGTGCACAAACGTGTGTGTAGTTGGAAGCCAGAGTACAATCTCAGATGTCAGTCCTCATGTGATATCCACCTTTATTTTTATTTATTTATTTGTTTTAATAATTTTTTTATTATTTTTATTTTATGTGTATGAATGTATTGCCTGCATGTATGTCAGTGCACCGTCGTGCAATAATGCCACGGAGGTCAGAAGAGGGCTTCGGATTCCCCTGGAACCAGAGTTAAGGATGGTTTGTAGCCACCATATGGGTGCTGGGAATCAAACCCGGGTCCTCTGCAAGAGCAGTCAGTGCTCTTAACCACTGAGCCATCCCCCCAGCCCTCCACCTTCGTTTTTAGACAGGGTCTTTGACTAGCCTTCAGCTTCCTGGGTAGACATGTCACCGTGTCTCACTTTTTTTAGGTGGGTTCTGAAGATCAAACTCACGCCTTCATGCTTGCAAGGCAAATACTTTACTGACTGAGCTCTCTTCCAAGCTACTAATCACCATTTTATAATTTTGTTTTCCTTTCCTCCTAAAATGTTTAAGACAGAAAGAGAGAGGGAGAAGAAGAGCAAAACTGTGTTGGGGATATCACTCAATAAACTGAGGTAGAATAAATTTCTTTCCTGTGATGAAATCAATCAATCTCGAGAACATTGAGAAGCTTTATCGATCATAAAAAGCATAGCAAAGGAAAAGATGTTAGAAGAGATTAAAGCTACCATACAATGGTTCCAGAAATTGACTTCCCTCTCCCAGGGAGTTGATGCATGTTGTCTTTACTCATTTCTCAAAATGCTGCATCTCCAGCAATGGAATTAGACTGAAGGAAACAGTGAGAGAAAGAGTAAAAAAAAGCAGCAATCCTTTTATGGTAATGAAACATTTTGATGGGAATTCCTACAACTCCTTATATTAAAACGATGGTTTGCTAAAGAAATGGTGCTTTCCATAAGCCTTGACTTCACCAGCATTAATCAAGTCTCCTGCCTGGAAATGTGCGGCTGCGCCCGGGTATTTTTAGAACCGTTTTATCATGCATTTCGTGCCTTTACAGCATGTAGGTGCTAATTTTCCTAATAAGGTCACCTTTCAGTAAATGGCATGTGTTTTCAAATTCATGTGGGGTACTTGCCTAAAAATAAGGCCAATTTGTGCAAGCTCAGGATCCTTATTTTATCCTGTGTGTCTCGTTCATTACAGTATACTCAGGCAGAAGAAATGTTCCTGGCAACGCTAGCTCATATTGATCTGTGTCTTTTTCTGTTCAGTCCAAGGAAAGAATTAGGTATTGTTGGAATTAATATCTTCCTCGGGTTTCTCCTATAGATAGATCTTGGGAGACAGGCTGTAATTTGGGCCTCTTTTTCTGGACTGATAGCACTGTGGTGAGTCCTCCATAAAATGGGGGCTCAATAAACCTTGTGGCTAGGGGCTGCAGCCACGTAATTAAAAGATGAAGAATTAAAGGGCTGTGTTCACCTTCTGGGATTAGGACAGCTAGCGGAACCAGAAGGAAGGTCTTGTCACCCCTGCTTATGTACATGATTCTGAAGGGAAGGTGCTCTCTCATTCGGAGAGCTGGCAATGTGTTTCTAGCATTTTTAACCTTAAATGTGCCCCTATATGAGAACTTGGTTATTTTGCTAAGCCACAGGAGGGGCCTGATGGTAACTTTCTCTAAGTGTCTTGACTAAACTCATTCTCCATTTGTGATTTGTATCCCCTATGAGTCCCTTCATAAAAAGTCTATGATTTCTACATCTGAACAGTCAAAGACAACCCCCATATTTCCAGATGAAGGGTGCAACAATTTCAAAGAAAGTTTCTATTAGAAGCAATGTGTGTGTATTCTAGAGTGTTAATTGAAACAGCAGCAGGGCAGCATTACTTTACAAAAGGCCCAGAAGAATCCAGTATCCTAAGGTGATGGCACAAATAGCCAGAATCATGGACTTCAGTATCTTAAGCCAAATCAAAAGCAAAAAATCTAAGGAAGAAAATGTTTGTCTGTCATTGGAATTTGATAAATACCATTCATAAATTAATATACCATTTATTTATCACAGATGAAAGAGCTACCATATGTTTTGGGGATTCATTTGTTTAAAAATCTGACTGAAGCATAAAGACTTATTCTGATACTCAAAATTTCTTTGATATGAAATATTAATTTACTGAGTAATTCTCATTCAATTTCTATTTTAATAAGTATGATAAATGGCAGAAACTATATTTATTGTTAACTCGTTCATTTGTGAATTCAATATTTGTTGAGCATCTATTAAATAAGAAAGGGATTACAAATCTGAATGTGACAAAAACTCAATCGCACAGATTCAGCAGAAGCTAAAACATACATATTAATCCCCCTAGTCATGGGGCAAAAGTTCCAATACTCCCTAAGGATGGCTGAAACTGTGGTCAGTTTTGAGACACTCAAGTGCTGCTTTTTATATGCCCTGGAGCATTACTACCTAGTACCTAGTTTCACCTACTCATCCACGTTTTATGTCATAGAGCCTCTTTTCTATCACTATTCTTGTGCTCTGGGGCCATTATCAAGAAAAATGAGGATTTTTGAACACCAGATTGCTATAGTTCAGAGGTGGTGGCCATACTAAGTGGCCAACAGAGGATGATAACATATACTGTGTGGATGCTATAGACCAAGGAATGATTCATATGCCAGATGGGATGGAATGGGATGACATGAGATTTCATTACATTGCTCAAAAAAGCACACAATATAAAATTTAATGAATGTATTTATTTCTAAAATTTTTCATTTAATACCATGAGAAATCAACTGGCCACAGGTAACCAAAATTAAAGAAAGTAAATTTGCAAATAAGAGGAAGGCTTTTATACAAACAAAGTTCTGGTGAAAGTAGAAAGCAATACAGTTGACACACATTATAATTTATTTCCATGTTCTTAACCTCAAATTTAATAAATAAAATCTGTCTCCACTCTCTTGACACATAAACTGAGTATACTATAAATAATTAGCTATTTGTTGTTAGAAAACATACCATTTCCTCATCCTAAAGATTGTCATTGCAGAACAATGTTGATAATAACATACTGAAATGAGTGTGGTAATGACTTTTAAAATATGAATGTACTCTGGACAAATGGCTTTTACTTAACTTTGCATCCAAAATGTTAATCTCATCTTACCTTGTTGATAAGGTAAGCAAGCTCACTGAGCCAAGCGTAGAGCTTAGGTCCTGTGATGGCTAATCTTGGGTGTCAACTTGATTGGATCTGGAATTAACTGAAATGAGAGAGATCTTCTTGATTGGATCATCTGAAGCTGGAAGACACACCTAAATGTGGGTGTTACCTTCTGATGGCAGCCTATATAAAAGGCCATGGCATAGGAGAATGCCTGGCTTCTTGCTTCTTGCCTTCTCTCTCACTGGTAAATTCATCTTACTTCTGTAGACTGAAGACTAGCTGATCTTTTGGAATTTGTCAGACCTTCAGTTCCAGATTGGGACTACTGAGACATCCAGACTCGTGGACTGAGTGACTATGGATTCTCAGCCTCTCCATTGTGGTGTAGCCATTATTGGATTACTCAGACTCTATCCTGTGAGCTAAGCTGATAAATCTCTACACATATATATTCATTCTTCCAGTCCTGTTTCTTTGGAGAACCCTGACTAGTACAGGTCCCTTCCTTGTCCTTGACTCAGGACAATGGATGGATGTGCGCGTGCGCGCGTGTGTGTGTGTGTGTGTGTGTGTGTGTGTGTGTGTTTTGTATATTAAAGAACTAGAAGCCATTCTTACCTCTTTGAAAGCAATGAAATAAGTATATCACTTGTGTTCCAAACAATATATGGAATTAAATTGATAAAATGTGTTTGTGTTTGTGTGTATGCTATTCAAGATCTGTAGAGGTCAGAAGGGACAAAATCCTCTGATAAGGGCCCACCTTACTTCTTCATTTCATGTTGTATATACTGTTTCAATAAAAAGTAAGAGCAAGCATCAATAAAAGAAAAAGTAATCCCTTGCTCATGAGCAAGGTTCCCAGGATAATCTGAAGGAAGTGATGCTCAGAGCAGTTCAGGTCCCATCTTGGCTTAAATGGATGTTAAGTGTCAGGCATAGCCATGATATGGCATCACAAAATAATACTGCAGAAATGAATCAGCTGTGACTCCATGATCATTTCCTTAATCACATTTAGACCAACTAGGTTCTGCTTAAATAGATGAGGTATTTCTGTATTGTAATCTTGGCCACTCTAAAACAACATAGTTAATAATTTCAACTTGTTTTAAAAAATACCTATATACCACCAAAACTGCCACAATTTCTTACAAGTAATATTATCTTCACCTAAGCTTTAAAACAAAGAATACTTTCTTCTCTGAAAAAAAAAATAGCACAAAAGAAATTAAACACAAATGAAATAGGACAGAGATGACATTGATAGGACAGGGTTTGAAGTTAGAGGACCTGGGTTCAAATCTAAGAATTAAGAACAAAGGAAGTCAACCTGCAGATTGAAATCTACAAATCTACTTCACAGGTTGTTAACATTAAATAAGAGTGTTGGGCCAAGAATGAAGTTCCAATGTTGGTGAGGCTGAGATAGGAGAATTTCTATGAATTTAAGACCAGCCTGGGATACAGAGGCTACATTGCAAGAGTCTCTCAAAACAAGTAAAAATGAAAAAAGAGGGCTGGAAAAACACATTGCAGACATTGATTGTTTGAAATTCTTGTTAGTTTATTACTGTGATATATTGTATTTTGTGTGTGTGGTGTATGTATGTGTGCTCACCTGTGTATACTCATGTGTATGCATGTGGAGGACAGAGACCGAAGTGGGGAATCTCCTCTTTACCTTATTTCATAGACAGAGTGTCTCACTGAACCATAGATCTCTGGTTCAGGTAGACTGATTAACCAATGCAAGCTCTATGCATATGCCTGCTCTTTAACCCCAGCATTGGCAGTATAGATTGCTCCACACCTAACTTTTGTATGGATGCTGGGGATCCGAACTCAGATCCTCGTGTTTGTGCAGCAACAATTTACCCACTGATTCGTCTCCCCAGTCCTCTGTGTTATGGCAATACTCTCTGATTATTGACATTTTTGTAGGTGAAGCACATCCTCTGCTCTCTGTCAGTTTGCTAGTTATGGTTATTAATTCCAGGAAATAGAGTTTTTGGATTTACATATATTGTATTATTTTTAATTTATTATAATGCATATATTGTATTAGTTTCCCATTACTACTCTAGTGAAGCACAGACTGGGTTGCTCATGCAATGGAAAGCTCCTTTCTCACAGTTTTGAAGGCAAGAAGTTGAGTTGATGTGTGAGCAGAGTTGATTCCTTCTCATGGCTGCAAGGGCTGCATGTGGTCCAATCTTCTCTCTAGTGGGCTGGCAAATAGTGGCCTTCTCTTTTTCTTCATGTGGTCTTACCTCTATCTCTCTGTTTGTTTAAATTTCCTCTTGTAAGGACACCAGTCATATTGGGTTAGGTAAAGACTCAATGACTTAATTTTAATTTAATTGTTGGGGCTAGAGAGATGGATAAGTGTTTAAGAGCACTTATTGCTCTTACAGAGGACCAAGGTTCAATTCTTAATTACCCCCCTGTCGCTCCAGCTTCAGGTTATCTGATGCCCTCTTCTGGCCTCTGCAGGCACCTGCACCCATGTGTAAGTACACATACACACATAAAATAAGAAATAAAACAAATCAAAAAATAATTTAATTGCTTCTTTGAAGACTTTATTTCCACATAGAGTAAACTTCCAAACTACTACAGATTAGGTCTTCAACATAAGAATTTGGGGAATAGGGTGGTAAGAACATATTATATCCTTTGACACTTCCTGTGGCAAAGGCATCTAGTGGTCAGTAAATGTATTAGGTAACACTTAGAAATTGTGTATTCACCATATGCCAAGAGAAGGGCATTCATTCAAAGAGCTAGAAAATCAGCAGGTCTCTGATGATTTCTGGTGAGGAGAAACACCCAGAAATATAATTTAATGCAGTATACATATAGATTATGCTTTAGATAAATGCTGAAAATTTGTTTCAAATGGTTTTCATGGTTTGAATAGGAAGTGCTCCTCCTAAGGCTCATCTGTCAAAAGCTTGGTGCTCAGGGGATGGATACTTAGAGGTCACTGGGTCATCAGTGGATTAAGCCATTTATAAGTTTGTGGCTGAATAGGCTATAGGTGAGGCTCTGTGTCAGTAGGGAAGAAGAAGGGGGGTTAGGTAGAGGTCATGTCTAGATCTTTCTCTACTTAACAAAGTCACAAGATTCAATCATGGAATGTAAATTCTAAATTTAATCCTTAAATTTCCATTCTTTTAATACCACTAACTACCATGAATTTGGATTACACTTCCACCAGAGCTTGTGAATCAAACCACATTCACACCTACCATTCACCAAACAGATTGTTCTAGGTGTTATTCTTCACTATTGGAATACATCAATGAATAACACAAACTAGATTTTTGGTCTTATGATTTGGGTAATTTAATAATAAGAGATCTGTAACAAACAACAAATAGGCAGATATTAAGTTTTATAATTAATATTATAATTATGATAGAATACATTTTATTGTTTATTATGTGTATGAATGTTTCATCTTGCATGTATGTAAGTACTTGCATATTTGCAATGCCTGCAGAGACCAGAAGAGGGTAATGGGTCCCTTGACACTGGAGTTATAGATGGTTGTTAGCCACCATGTGGATGCTAGGAACCGAGCCCTGGTCCTCTGCAAGAGTAGCCAGTTCTCTTAATCACTGAGTGATCTCTCCAGTCCTAAGACATGAAATTTTAAATATGTGATCAGATTAGGGCCTCAAAACCTCTTTAAGAGTTTTTTCTTTCCTGAGACAGTGTCTCACTATGTAGCCACAGCTGCCCTAGAACTCACCATGTAGACCATACTTGGCTGGCCTCAGTCTCACAGTAATCTGCCTGTCTCTGCCTTCTAAGTGCTGGCATTAAAGGCATGTTCCACAACACCCAGCCTTGAGACCTTATTTTTACAATAGAATACATGTTGCCTGAAATTGACTTCTGTCTTAAAAATAAAATCAGCTTTCAGGATAAGATGTGAAGAGTATGTCAAAATGAACACAGTATTTAGAACATTTTGTGATTGGTGTCTATCTTTCTCCTCTTTAATGGATGAATGTTTTCTTCTCAGTTTCCTTGTCCCTAGGGAATTCAGTCTGACTCTAGTTAGGTATCTAGTTTCTCATCTCTTTCTCCTAATTTGAAACCTAGGCCCTGTGTTTCACTTGCGTGTCTTTAGACATGAGACTGTCACTGATACACAGAGGCACAAGGCATCATCTCTTCCAGGCAGCTCTCTGCAGCTTTTGTTCATTTTTGTCTACATGCCATGGGCCATGAAAGGAAAGGAAGACCGATACCTCACAACAGAAATTATCAATGGTAATATGCCATTGACGAACCCCAAGACACACATTTTTTTTGCAGGTTAATTTGCTGTTAGTAGCCCCTGTGCCACCAATTCAAGCTTTTGTGGCCAGGTCTTAAAAGTAAGTCTCTAAGCTCATGATATGTTAGTAAAAGGGCAGAATTGTATTCTTAAGAAGAGACGCGAACGCAGATAAAGCAGCATGGAGAAAAAGAGGGTAGCTTGAAAACACACAATGCTCTCTGAAGCTGGCAAACATTAGGAGACATCTAATTCAGCCGTCAAAGGGGCTCACATTGATTTCTGGGCTCATCGTGTGCACTCTCGAGGTCTTCTAAATGCAGTCTGATTTATTTGGCTCTTATATAACCTATCTTTCTCAGGGTAAAGTTAATAGTATTTTCTACTAGGAAAATAGGAGCTTACTTTAGATTGGAATAGTTGAGAGCCAATTTTCCTTCTGTTTAGATTCAAGTAAATGAAAAGGCTTAGACTACTCACAGTTCAAAATTTTTTAAAAAGTTCACAGAAACCCAGGACCCCTGAATCACTTCCCTGAATGTTCCACATCTTTGTCCTACCGCTACGAGCCTTTGTCAGCTGGTCTCTGATCCATCTATTTTCAGCCTTCTCAACCCCAATCCCACAAAACTGTTTCTGAGAAGGAAAAGAATATCATGATTCAGTTAAAAATAGTTCTTTCGAAAGATGCTTTGAAAAGTTGGCCAAAAATTAAATCCAGACTCATATCAAAAGATTCTGTTTAGAAAATACAGTCTATATTTATATGTGACTCAGATCTGCTGGAGCTGAAAAGTTTTTCCTGAAATACCTTGGCGATACATTATTTTAAAAAGCCGCGTTACTGTCAGAATTTCTTATTGGTGCTAGTGAATAGGAAATGTAATGACTTTTCTTTGGGCATTATGTATTTTTATCACTTTATATTATCTTTATTGGAGATGGGTTTTGTCAGTATGGTTTTTGTAATGGACTGCTTCAACTTCTTTATTTCTTCTTTTTAAGATTTATTATTTTGCTAGGTATGGTGGCACATGCCTTTAATTCCAGCACCAGGAGTCAGAGGTAGGTAGATTTCTGTGAGATCAAGGCCAGAGTGGTCTACATACCAAGTTCTAGGCTAGCTTGGGCTACAGGGAGACCTTATCTCAAAAAGACCAAAAGAAATTATTATTTTTATTTATGTGTACGTGTACATGTATGTATGTGTCAAAAGAGAGTATTTGATCTGGAGCTGGATTTACAAGCAGTTGCAAGCTGCCTGTTATGTGGGTGCTGGGAAGTGAACCTGTGGCTTCTGGGAGACCATCAACTCTTCTTAACTGCTGAGCCATCTCTCCAGTCTTTGAACTTCTATTTTGACATAGCTATGTAATTCCAAATGCTAGACTCTAGATTTAAACACTGTACTGACCAAATTCAGAATAGACCTTATGTAATATTTTATAGTTTATTAGCTATACCAGCAAAAGAATAAATTGATAAAATTCTAAAAATGGTTGACTTGCAGCAATCAGCTAAGCTTAAATAGGTGAAAGTAAAAATCATTGTGTTTATTAAGTCAAATGTCAAATCTAAGAGTTCTGAAAATGAATGTGCATCTATATACGTATATGTATTTGTATGTGTGTGCGTGTGTGTATGTGTACGTATGTGGGTATGTGCGTGTTTATGTATGTGCATATGTGTCTATGTGTGGTACAAGTGTATGTGTATATGTATGTACATGCACATGAATATGTGTGTGTGACTCAATTATGGAATTTGTATTACATCTTTCAGACCACTGAGGTCTCTTTCAAGTATTCTATAATGCACTTTAGCGGATTCTGAATGTGCTGGTTAGATTTTGTCAACTTGATATAAACTAGAAATATGTGGTAAGAGGGCACCTCAGTAGAGGAGGTTCCACTGGATTGACCCAAGGTCATGCTTGTGAAGCATTTTCTTTTGGGCAGCGCTAACCATAAACAGGTGAGTTTGGTCTATATAAGAAAAGTAGCTGAGCAAGCCAGGGGGAAGAAAGCCAGTGAGCAGCATTCCTCCATGGTATCTGCTTCAGCATCCGCCTCCAGGCTCCTGCCTTCAGTTGCTCCTCTGCTGTCCCTCAATAATACGTCCCTTACATTGGACAGTAACCTGGAAGTGTAAGCTAAATAAACCTCTTTCCTCCCCAAATTGATTTTGGTCAGGCTGAGATTCTAGTAAAGACATTCTATATTTTACAGATACACTAAATCCTCTTCTAGAATACTCTAGATCATCAGAAGAAATAGTGGGATGACATCTTGACTCTTGGAATTCAGTAACTCCTGAGATAAGAGTACTATCCTGGGAAAGAGAGACTGAAATATTTAGTGTAGAATATATAATAAGAAAAGTACAGTAATGAATGACTGAAAAACAAGCCTACTTTTTTCTGAATGAGGAAACTTGTGCAAATTCTTTCCCTAAATAAAATATACTAAATCACTGACCAGGCTTAGAGAGGCCCACAGACTACCCACAACATCTAGATACTGAGCTAATTAAAGGTGTCTTCCTAAACATTAAAAGTTCATCCGTATGAAGATTATTTCATGGCAAGGATGATTATATGTACGTTTTTTAGAGATTCCTGAGGAAGAACAAGTGAGATTAAATGTATGTATAGTGGGGGAGCTATCTTTAAAGTACATTTTCCAATTTTCACTGTCACCAGTTCCATGAGTTAAGTACTATTTTATTTTCTCTAGCCAACAAAGGAGGAAACAGGCTGTACAGTCCTGTGATGACTGTGACACACCTGACCAGTGGTGCAGTTAAACCACTAACACAGACACAAAACATAGACAGTTCCCTGTGCAGAACTGGATTTGCATTACATTATGTCTCATAGCAGCTTATGGTAGAGATGTCACTGTCTCATTATAATAGTTTCAAAAAGGGCTAGAGCAGTTTTTTTCCAAGGCTCACTGATCACCTGAACCACATAATATTTTTTTATAAAAAATGCTAATTTAAAGGACTCATGATCAGCTGCTTTTATTTAATTAATCTGGACTGAAGCCCATGGATTTTTAATTTTCTAAAGTTTCTCCAAATGGTTCTAATGTGTCATAAGCATTCATAAAGAAGGATTAGTGGGCAATATTAATAGTTAGAAATGCAGGAATTTGAATTAAAAATGACTCATGGACTTAAATGTAAAGCATAAGACTGAGAAAATCCTTAGATGAAGGTTTAGGAAAATTATTCTTAAACTGCAAAACAAAAGCACATTCTGTAAAATTCTAAAAAGGGATAAATTAGGTTGCACCAAAATTAAAAAGTATTGCTCTGGGAAAAGTCTGCCTAAGAGAACCAAAATGTAAGCTATAGACTGGGAGAAAATGTTGGCATACCACACATCTGACAAAGGAATAGTATATGCAATATATAAAGCACTATCATCATCAAAATTAAATAATCCAATTGGAAGTTTAGTAATAGAAAACATGGCAGTCAAGAGACATCTCTGTATCAGTGAAGCGATATAGAAATGGTAAGCCCATAAAAAGTGTTTGATATCATTAGACACTAGAGGACTACAGCTACAATGAGATCAATTCACACATACCAGAATTATACTTGTATGTGTATGCGTGCGTGTGTGCGTGTATGTGTGTGTGTGGGGGGGAGTTATGTGTGTATATGTGATGCCAAGTGCTGGTGGGGAAACAGAGAGATTGAATAATACCTTGTCACATTGTTGTTGGGATTTTTAAGATGATGTATCCACTCTGGCTGTTATTTAATTAACAATCCAGACAACTAGTGCTCATCTAATGAGTGCACTGCATACTTTTATCCAAGAGTAATAAAATCCTCTATTCACTTAATGTATCCTAAATGTTACAGTCTCTGTTTTTGCAATAACCTCAAACTGGAAATGACCTAGATATCCTTCAAAACTGAATAAACATTCCATGGTATCACAAAATAAAACCATGAAATAAACTATTTCTTAAGACATGAAGAAAAAAGTGAATGACTCTCCAGAGAATCATAATGACTGGAGAAAAATCATTGCAAAAAAAAAAAAAAACATTGCATGGTTCCCTTTCCTTAACATTCTTGAAATGATGAAGTGACAGAAATGGGGACCATAGTAATGGTTGTCAAGGATGAAATGGAGGGTGGATGGGGGAAGTCAGAGAGACTATGAAGGGTTAACCTGAGGGTTCTTAGGTTGATGGAATTTTTTGTCCTTTATGTTGAAGAATTAGAGTATATTTTTGCAAAATGTTTCAGTTCATGAAAATTGTACAGAGTATAAAGTCTTCAGTAACTGTGGTTTCTGCATAGGAACCAACCACTGGTTTGAAAATTTAAAAATATCTAAGGGCTAGGTAGATGGCTCAGTGGGTAAAATGCCTGCTGAGCAATCAGAAGGACCTAAGTTTGGATTCCCGTCACCCATATAATGAGCCAGGTGTAATGGTGTTTGTCTGTAACCCAAATGCTAAGGTAGAGGATGGAGCAGATAGATGTTTGGAATTCATTGGCCAGTCTAGGCAATCAGTGGCCACCAGGTTCAGGGAGAAACCCTGCTTCAAAAAAAAAAAAATAAGTTAGAGAACAATTGGGGAAGACACCCAATGTTGACCTACGAATTCCATAGACATTTGTACACAAATGAGCCCACATGCATATGTACTCATACCCACCTGGACTGTACATATACCACACAAGCACCACACACACACACACACACACACACACACACACACGAATGGGACACACACACACACACTTTAATTAATACTACATTTCTCTTTTGGAGAGTTATTTGGGGGTCATTAAATGTTCATTTTGTTCTTTCTTTTATGATAGTTTCATACATACAATGTATTGTGATCATATATACCTCCCATTATCCTCTGGTATCCCCTTCCTTTTCATCTGAACCCCTTCTTCATACCCAGTTCCCCCCTGGCTACATCATCTGAGAAAATGATACCACCCCCTAAGCAACCATTAACAATTATTAGTTACTCAAAAGGATGGGGCCTCAAGGGTATCTCCTCTATCCATGGACCATTCTGGTACAGGTGTCGATAGCTGCCAGATCTTCATGTTTACAACATTCACTGTCATATCTGAATGGCAGAGTTTCATGACACTTTTCCTCATTCTTTGGCTCTTGAATTCTTTCAGCTCTCTCCCATTTTGTCCCCTCAGCCTTGCCAGGGGTAGGAGGAGGTGATACAGATGTACAGTTTAAGGCTGAGCACTCATCAGTTACTTATCCGCATTTTGAGCAGATGAGTCTCTGCATTAATCATCATCCTCTATGAAAAAGAGCTTCTGTACCTACTCCAGGCTGAGTATTGCACTGGTTAGGTATGAACACAAATATTTAAAAGGCAGTTGGACAGCATATTCATTTAGAGAAGCAACGGTAGTGTATTCCACACCTTGGATCCATGCCTTTCACATCCATAAGATCTTGACCAGGTTTATAATATCGAGGGTGCATTCCCTCACACGGGCTGTGCATCAAATTCAATCAACTAATTGGCTATCCCCAAATCAGTCATGCCACTATTGCAGCAGAGGACAAATCTTGCCTGGTGGGTTGGTATTATAGCATACATCATCTACAGCTGGATAGGACCTCTGCTGAATTTTCTCCTCTAGCAGCCTGTACAGCGCCTTTCAGTACTGTAAATGCTAGACAGCAGTGAGAGAGTTTCCTGCTTAGTTCCACCCTGATTTCTCTATGTCCTATTTTTCTCACATTGTTTTTGTAGATTGGAAAACTAACTGTGGCTTAGGTAGATCGTCTATGAAGCTGCAATCAATTTGTCAGCCAGGGACCAGGGATGGTGGGACATGCATGCCATCCCAATATTTGAGATGCTAAGACAGATGGATCACAAAGTTGATGCCATCCTGAGTTATATGGCAAGACTTGGTCTCAAAGTGGGTGGAGGAGCATGTCTTGGTTCTTCTCTAAAAGTGTGTCTTGAAACAAATCTGCTTCTAGACTCCTGTAGTTACATCAGCATGAGCCTTATGTGGATCGGTAGCTAAGGTCTTCAGTTCTTTCTGTCAATCCCACTTTATTGCAGCATGGACTTCTCCAGCGTGACCACTTGCTTAACAAAGCTAGCATGTTAGAGGGTCTCCTAGGTGGAAACAGGCCATAACATTTTAAAATATAGGAAGTGGAAATGACTGGTCATCACTGTATTCTAGGGATTAGAAGCAAATCACAGCTTTTCATGCTAGAAGAGGGAATGTATTACACAAGTGCTTGAATATAGTTAAGACAGGAATGAGTGGAGTTATTTTTGAGTGCTCCTGCATGTGTGTTTGTACACATTTCTTTCAGAGATATTTTATTGAATTGACAATTAAGCTTTGAAATACTCAGGTTTTATTTAATTGGGACTATGTTTACTACTATTTAAACGCTTGGCAGTTTTACAATATGATTTTAAAAATTATAAACTAAGTTCTACATTTATAGTAGATCTTAGAACTAAAGGTTACTAGAACATCTGTATCACAGGAAATAAGATGTATTCAAGTAGAGTGGAAAATACCATATCTTGATTACATTAGTTATTTTTGGACTATATGTTAAATGTTTTAGGCTTATATAGAACTAGTTATATTGCTATGTTTGTAACTTAGTTACATAAAGACTTTCATGTAATAGCCTAAATCATAATTGAAAAAAATGTGCTTTGAAAGAATTTTTTGTAAAAGCAACTTACATTACAAAAATGATCTTTTCAGAAAACTTCTCAGCTGCTCTGAAAATGATAGAAATGTTCTCAAATTAGAAAAGCATTTCACATGACTTTTCTTGTAGTTAATCCATTCAAGTTCTTCAGAACCTAGTGAATATATTCAAACTACAATTAATCTGTCTAGAAAATAAATTTTAGATTTCTGTGCATATTTGCATATTAAGTCATCTTTACATATTAAAAGCTAAAATATTCACTTGTTGAAAAATTAAACTCTGATATTTTCACCTTTCTTGTACTGTTTGTGTGCTCCAAGATATGTTAGCCATTCCACCCCTAATATTTTGAGACATATAAGTTATGACTGTTAATTACATTCGCCCAGCTGTGCCACAGAGTATCAGGATTTATTTCTTCTATCAAAAAAATATGGACAGTGTTACAAATTTGCATGGCATCCTTGAAGAATTCATGCTAATCATCTCTGTATTGTTTCAAAATGTAATGTTTTGTGCTTCTAAATTGAGCACTGGTCCATCTATCATCTCTTCATCCCTCTGCCCCTTGGTCCGTGCCTTTCTTCGATTAACATTTTTTAGGACTTCTTTGGCAGCCTACCACATGATTTATTCTGGAGAATGTTCGATGTGCTGATTATAGAGTATTAGTTTGCACCTTTTGGAGTGTTCTATAGATGTCACTCAGCCTGTTGGTGTAGGGTCCAGTTGAACTTGATCTGTGGTGAGGAGTGGTACCTGCTGGAGACTGAGCCTACAGCCTCAGTCTATTCTAGCCTGTATTCTATTACAGAGCTACTCTAGGATTTTTTTTCAGCTGGCCCTGAACTCCCTGTAGTTCAAGCAGGCTTTCTTTCCTCCCTAACCTCCCCAAGTAACCAGGATTACAGGCTCGTGCCACTAGGCCTGGCTTTGCTTTTTGTTGTGTTTGATTTTCTGGCAGGATAATCTCCCCATTACCAAAGTAGCTGTTGAGTTCCCCAACTATTACTGTATGGAAGTTGATCTTTCCCATTAAGTATACTAAGATATGGTTTTTTTTTGGGGGGGGTTAAATTATTTATTTAGTAACCACATATTTAGAAGCATTTCATTACAACAGCATTGACATATTCAATAACAATTTCCAGAGCTAAGATGCATCTCTTTCAAAATTGGCTGTAAATTTTTTAAGAATTATTATTTTGTTTTTATCATTTAAAAAAATTTTAATAACCATATGATTAGAAGAAGCATTTCACTAAAGCTTTAACATATTCAGTCACACACTCCAGAGCAAAAGTGGGTGCAAAAGTGGGTACAAGTTTCTAGGTTCACAGTTGAGTTAATACAGTTATACAATATTGAACTCAGTATAAGCCCTGTAAGACATAAAATTGAATGAGATTTTAATCTTTAAAAAAGATCTCCATTTCATTCTAGAATATATTTTTCCTGGCAGAAAGACTCATTGGTTTTGTTACTAACACTGAGATGTTGGTGCATGCAACTCTAATCTGTATATATCTGATTATTAATAGTCATAATCAATTGCACTTGGATCCTCGGCACATGTGTATGTCTATGAAGTCATCGGGTAGATTTCAATGGTAATGTTTATCACTTCTCCTAATTAGCATGAAGTAAATTTCCATGCTTCCTCCTCAAATATAATATATTTTTTTTAATTTGATGATTTTGTGTGTGTGTGTGTGTGACACAGAACATCCCAAACCATCTTATTCAACTATACTCCCACTTCCCAGATGGCACCTTCCCAAAGCCTCATTCCCCCAACTAGAGCCCTTATACACTGATATCCCTGCTACTGTCTGCTGTGTTGTCAGCACTACCAGCCATTCCCCACTACTTGCCTTTCTGGTGAATCTAGTCAGCCTATCTAGAGATCTTTGTTTTAGGAGGGTCAGCTGTTCCTCATCTAGTGGTAATCAGTTGTCAATATTCCTTTAGATAAGATTGAGGTCTAGATTTTTTAAATAATTTCTTTTTAGAATTTCATACATGAACTCTTAAGAAATTATATTGGCCCCTTTAATCTTTGGTTATACTTTCCTTTTGGGTGTTTAAGGCCATACAGTTGGCCCGGATAAACCAATTTATTTTTACTCTTAGGTTCGTTTAAGGATCTTTTCCTCAGGGGTCACATGGGCTTGGGAGGAGCGCCTGGCTCCTTTCTTTTACCAGTTCCACCTATGTGAAGATAAGTCAAAGGTCCTGCTTGACCATGATTGGTTTCACTTGGAAGAATGGAGGAAATGATTCCTCTGTGTTGACCCTCATCTTTGTAGACTGGACACTGGTTCAAGTCCATCTGCTGGGGTCTCCTTGGCCTCCTTGATCAAGAGGACAGGTGACCCACCACAATTACAGGACATTTTGAGAGATGCTCATAGTCCCCTACAACTAGTCAACTTAGGAAGGCAAGGAACAAAATCTGTCCTTTATGTCCCCCTGACCAAATTATTATAGGCCTCAAAGTATGTCGTTTAAACACCCAAGAAGGTTAGTTCCACCAGTCTGGTACTTTCAATTACTGTGTGTCATATAGCTAAATCTTGGGCAAAGACCAATTATTCTCAGATAAACCTTACCTAGACATATATTTCTTGATCTGTTATATAATATTTGTCAGTAGGTTGTAGGAGTAATATGGTTCCCTCTGATTTTCAAAACTCATTATCTCTCGCATTGTCTTACCCCTCCATCATGGTTTTCCCATTTAAGGTGCCCCTATTTCCACCCTTTCTCCATTAATAATACCCTCCTCCAACGGTCCTACCTCTCTTGAGCTACTTCTTTTCCTTTATCCCCTAGGTTCCTTGTATATCCTTCCCTCCTCTCTCCCTTAAACTAACCCAATTTTTATCAATATCTCCCTTATTAAGGCCTGTTTCCTACTATTCTCTTTCAGGTTATTTCTTTTCCTTTACCTCTCTGTTTCCTTTCTATTATCCTGGTTCCTGTAATTATGTCTGGATGCGTACTAACTTATCAGGGTTTGGTTCTAGGACCCATATATGAGGGAGAACATATGTCTATTTTTTTTCTGAGTCTGTGTTACTTCACTTAGTATAACAGTTTCTAGTTCCATCCATTTACCTGCAAATTTCATGATTTCATTTTTCTTTACTGCTGAGTAAAACTCCTTCATATAAATGAACCATTTTTCATTATCTACTCGTCAATTAAGGGACACTTAGGTTGCTTCCATCTCTTAGCTATTGTGAAAAGAGCAGCTGCAAACGTGGATGTACAAGTGTTTCTGTAATCAGATGAGTTCTTTGGGTATATGCCAAGGAGTGGTATAACTGGGTCAAATGGTAGATTCATTTGTAGTTTTTTAAGAGTTCTCCATACTGCTTTCCATAGGGGTTGAACAAGTTTGCAGCCACATCAGCAGTGGATGAGTGTTCTGCTTTCCCCACATCCTCTCCAACATTTGGTATCATTTGTTCTCTTGATCTTAGCCAGTCTGACTGGGGTAAGGTGAAATCTTAAAGTGGTTTTAATGTGTATTTTCCTAATTATTAGTGATGTTGAACATCTTTAAGATGTTTCATAGCCATCTTTACTTCTTTTGAGAACTCTCTGTTCAGCTCCTTAGCCAATATTTTAATTGGGTTACTTCTTGTCTCCATTCTCTGTTTTTTGAGTTCGTTGTATATTCTGGATATTAAACCTCTGTCAGATGTGTCGCTGGTGAAGATTTTCTCCCCTTCTGTGGGCTTTCTGTTCGCTTCCCTAGTTGCCTCCTTTGATGTACAGAGCTCTTTAGTTTAATGAGGTCCCATTTGTTAATTCTTGCCCTTGTTTCCTGAGCAATTGATGTCCGGTTTAGAAAATCCTTTCCTATGTCTATATCTTGTAGGTTTTTCCCAATGTTATTGGTATATAGAAATTGGTATATAAGAAATTGCTTGTTATTGGTATATAGAAAGGCTACAGACTTGGTTAATTTTATAACCTGCCATTTTACTGAACGTGTTAATAATTTCTAGGAGTTTTCTGGTGGAATTTTTGGCGTCTCTTAGATATAATATCATATCATCTGCAAAAAGTGATAAATTGACCTCTTCTTTTGCAATTAGTACTCCTTTAATTTCCTGCTCTTGTCTTATTGCTCTTGCAAGAGTTTCAAGCACTACATTAAAGAGAAGTGGAGACAGTGGACAGCCTTGTCTGGTTCCTGATTTCAATGGGAATGCTTCCAGTTTTTCTCCATTTAGAATGATGTTGGCTGTGGGTTTGTTATATATGGCCTTAATTATGTTGAGATATGTTCCCTCCAGTCCAATTGCCTCTAGGACTTTGAAAATAAATGCATGTTGAATTTCGTCAAAGGCCTTCTCTGCATCTATTAAGATGACCATGTGGTTCTTGTCTTTGAGCCCATTTGTATGATTTATGATGTTTATTGACTATGTATATTGAACTATCCCTGCCTCTCTGGGATACAGCTGACTTGATCATGTTGGATGATCTTTGTGATGTGTGTCTGTATGCGGTTTGCAAATATCTTGTTGAGAATTTTTGCATCTATGTTCATTAAGGATATGGGTATATAGTTTTCTTTTTTGGTTGTATCTTTACAAGGCTTTGGTATGAGAGTGATACTGGTTTCATAGAAGGAATTTTGGAGTTCTCCCTCCATTTCTATCTTTTTGAATAAATTAAACAGTATTGGATATAGATCTTCTTTAAATGTCCGATAGAATTCTGCTGTAAATCCATCTGGTCCTGGGCTTTTTACAGTCGGGATGTTTTGTATTACTGTTTCAATTTCTTTTTTTGTTATGGATCTGTTTAAGCTGTTAATCTCTTCTTGATTTAGTTTTGGTGGTTCCCATGCCTTTAGATAGCCATCCATTTCTTTTAGGTTTTCAAATTTAGTAGCGTAAGGTTTTTAAAGTATTTCCTTCTAATGTTCTGTATCTTTCTGGTGTCTGTTGTGATGTTTCTCCTTTCATCTCTGGTTTTGTTGATTTGGAGGTGCTCTTTCTTTATTTTTGTTAATCTGGATAGCTGTCCGTCAATCTTATTTATCTTTTCAAAGAACTAGCTCTTGATTCTTTGTATTGTTTTCTTTGTTTTGATTTCATTAATTTCTGCCCTGATTTTTGTTATTTCTTCTTGTCTGCTGGGTTTGTGTTTCGTTTGCTGTTGCTTTTCAAGTGTCTTGAGTTGCAATGTTAAGTCATTTATTTGTGTTCTTTCCAAGTTTTTGACGTAGGCACTTAGAGCTATAAATTTCTAAGGACTGCTTTCAGCATGTCCCAGAGGTTTTGTTGTGTTGTATTTTCCATTTCATTTATTTCTAGGAATACTTTTATATCTTTCTTAATTTTTCTTTTGACGCATTCATCATTCAGGAGTGTGTTATTTAATCTCCATGTATTCATGTGGTGATTAGGGTTTCTTCCAGTGTTGATTGTAAGCTTTATTGCATTGTGATCTGGTAGAATGCATGGAATTATTTCAATCTTTTTGTATTTGTTGAGGTTTTTTTTTGTGCCTCAGTATATGGTCAATTTCGGAGAAGTTTCCATGGGGTGCTGAGTAGAAAGTATGTCCTTTGGTGCTTCAGTGGAATACTTGGTATATGTCTGTTAAGTCCATTTGATATATGATATTGTTTCATTCAGATGTTAACTCTCTGCCCTGTTGACCTATCTAATGGAGACAGTGGGGTATTGAAGTCTCTTACTATTAATGAGTTGGGATTAATCTGGGCCTTAAAGTCCTATAGTATTATTTTTATGAAGTTGGGTGCACCAGAGTTTGGTGAATATATGTTCATAATTGTGGTATCTTTTTGATTTATTGTTCCTTTGATCAGAATGAAGTGGTCCTCTTTATCTCTTCTGATTAGTTTTAAAGTCTGTTTTGTCAGATATTAGAATTGCTAGGCCTGCTTTTTTTTCTTCGTGCAATTTGCTTGGTATATTTTTTTCTATCCTTTCACCTTAAGGTAGTGCCTGTCCTTGAAAGTGAGATGAATTTCTTCCAGATAACTAAAAGACGGG
>NW_008330777.1:2328368-2410355 GCF_000622305.1 Nannospalax galili
TTGGAGTTCTTTCTGCAACCCCTTGGGTATAGTCATTCCTTTCTTCTGCTCTTTGTATTGCTTCCTGAACTCTCTGTAGGGTTGTTTTTTCGGACCTGAATTCCTTCAGCCTATTTATATCATGGAAGATTTTTCTTTCCCCTTCAACTATAATAGACATTCTGGCTGGGTATAGTAATCTGGGTTGGCATCTGTGGTCATTTAAAACTGGAAATAGTTTGGTTCAGGCTCTTCTGGCTTTCATAGTTTGCACTGAAAAGTCAGCTGTGATCCTAATGGGTTTTCCTTTATATGTGACTTGTTTCTCTTTTGCAACTTTCAGTATTATCTCTTTGTTTTGTGTATTTAGTGTTTGTACTATGATTGTTGTGGAGAGTTTCTTTTCTGGTCCTGTCTGTTTGGTGTTCTATATGCTTCTTGTATTTGTATGGGCATGTCTTTCTTTAATTTGGGGAAATTTTCTTCCATGATACTGTTGAAGATCTGGTCCATGCCATTATCTTTGGATTATTCTTCTTCCTGTATACCTATGATTCATAAGTTTGGTATTTTTATGGTGTCACACAATTCCTGCATATTCCATTCTTGTGATTTCTTAAATTTTTCATAGTCTTTGCTTGAATGGTCCAGTTCGTCCACTTTATCTTCCAGTCTTGATACTCTGTTTTCCATTTCATTCATCCTATTTTCTTTTCTGAATTCATTCAGAAGTTTATCCCTATCTTCCTTCAGCTCTATGATTACCTTTTTTGTATGTTCTTTAAATTCACTGAATTCTTTTATCATATTCATCATTGTTCTTTTGAGTTCCATGTCCTGCGTTGTCTCTAGGGGGTTCTTATTGTGCTCCTCTAGAGGACTATTGGTATTTGGTGGGGATATGCTATTTTGGTTTTTCATGTTGTTATTTTTTTTTTCTGTTATTTTGACATGTGAATTTCTTTTTGTAGTTTCTGATTCTTGTGTGAGATTCAAGCCTTCAATTTTAGGTCTGCTTCTTTTTGTGAACTTTATGTGTCTTCGTGGTTTATTTTTTGGGCATGAAAAGCTGGTTCCTCTAAGCTTCTGCTTCCCTCTTGATTTTATATTGGAGTGGCCAGATTGCCTTTTTCTTCGGGCATTCCCACAGAGGCCCAAATCAGATGAGGATCAGATGCTCTCAGGCTTTCTCCTAAGGTCTGAATTCCTCCAAGAAAGATTTTGGCCTCAGGAATTTGGGGATTGGACTGGCCTGGGAGCCTGGCCCAGGAAAGATGCTGGTCTAGGGCAGCTGGTGGTTGTGCCACCCAGAGATGCAAAGGAAGATGGGGGCGGTAAGTGGCTCCAAGGGCTCTGGGGACTGCACTGAGGAGCTGGGTTTGTCTGGATGCAAAGCGTCAAGAAGAGGAAAGATCAGCCTGGTGTCTAGGAAAGAGGCTGAAGCCTGGTGCAGACCCAGGAAAGTAGAGTGAGTTGAGGGCAGGGCCAGGTCCAGGGTGCTCCTGGGGACTGGAGAAGAAACTGAGTTGGTCTGGATACAAAAGTTCGGGAGCAATGGTCGTTCCCCAGGTGCCTGGTGCGCCAAGACAAGGAATGAGGCGGTTCCCAGGCTAGGAGGATTGACTGGCGGGGGAGATGGGAGGGTGAATGAGGCTGGGGGAGTCAAGGCATCTAGGGCGTGCTTGACTTACCTGGGCGAGAGAGGCCTGTGGGTCTGAGAGAGGCCTGCAGGCCCTGGCAAGCAGAGGGAGGTTAGGGCGGGGCTAGGCCCAGAAGCTGTGCTCCTGGGAACCTGAGAAGGAACTGTGTTGGCCTGGATGCACAGGATCAGGAAGCAGTGGTGATTCCTCAGGTGTCTGGGGCGCCAAGACAAGAAATGGGACAGGACCCAGTCTAGGAGGAGAGACAGTTGGGGGAGATGGGAGGGTGAATCTAAGATATGTTTTATATATTTGTTTTCATATTGGATGCACACATTCTTAATTGTTCCTTTCATATGCTCAGTTGATCCATTTTTCATATAACATTTCTTATTAATACTTGGTTGTTTGTTTTACCTGATGTATGTATGATTGCTCTTGCTTTCTTTTTGATTCCATTTGTATCACATATGTTTTCCATTAGTTCACTTTCATTCCATGAATGTTATTACAGGTAAAATGGATTCGTTATGAGCAGCATAGAGTATTAGAAATACCTATGAAATTTTTTTCTTTAATTGGAGAATTTAATCTATTTGTACTTAAGATAATTATCGACAGATAAGGTTTTGCTGCTTCCATTTTGTTACTTTCCCAGATATTCACAGCAGCTTCCTCCATCCTTCCGTTTTAATCTTTATTTGTGCTCATGGGTTCTTCCTGAATAGTGCTCTTTGATTCCTTGCTTATTATCTTTTTATATAACTATTAAAGTTTTTGTCTTATGGTTACCATGAAACTTAGATAAACATATTTTCATTATATAAGACAATTTTGAAATGGTAGCAAATTAACATTGATCTTAAAAATACGAAAAAATTAAAAAGAAATGAAAATAAATACTAATAACATGCCCTCCAGTTGTACTCTTCCTTTCCAATTTGAAGGTCTTGATGCCCCATTTTTTTTATATTATCTCTCTCAACATATCAACATAGCCGTTTTTTACTTTACAAGTTAACGATGCAAAACTATTTTTATTTTTTAAATATTTTGTTATTTCTATTTTATGTGTATGAGTGTATTTACTGCATGTATGTAAGTCCACCCATGGGATGCAATCTCATGGAGTCAGAAGAAGGCATTGGATTCCCCTGGAACTGAATTTACAGACAGGTGTTAGCCACCATATGGGATTCAAACCCGGGTCCTCTGTAAGAGCAGCTGGTGCTCTTAAGCACCGAGCCATCTCTCCAGTCCCAGATGTAAAATAATTTACACCTCAAGTTTATAATATTAGAGCTTTCTAAATTTGTCGACATGGTTATTCTTTCCAGTGAGTTTCCCATCCCATTGTTTTCTCTCACTCATTAATACACTAGTTTTTCATTTTGAAGTTTTCTTTAGGAGTTCTTAGAGGACAGATCTCTACTTTGGGTGTTTGGGACTGTCTTTATCTTTCATTTCTAAAGAGTACATTTTCTGAGTACAGTATTCTGTCCTTCAGGGTTGTGAAGCCATCATTCTGTTAGCTCTCTGTTGAGCAGTCTGCTATTATGCACATTGGCACAACATTGGGTGCCATGTGTTCCTTTTTTCTTGATGTCCTTTAAGAGCTTGGTTATGCCATATCTATGATTGATTTGATTGGGTTGCATCTGACTTGTTGGGTGACCTTTCTGAACCTGGGGTACTTGGATCCTTCTCAAGTTTAGGGAAGTTTTCTGTTATTGCTGTTTTTAGTAAGATTTTTGGCCTTTGTCATTCTTGAGACTCTTTTTAATGCCAATAATCCTGGAACTAGATCCTCTGGAACTGGAGTTACTGGCAGATGTGAGCCACCCTATGGGTGCTGGGAACTGAGTCCAGGTTTTCTGCAAGAGCAATATGTGCTCTTAACTGCTGAGCCACCTTTCCAGCCTTTCCTGTTCTCTGTTCTGTTTTCTTCCTCCTCTGACAGTACATTTTCAGACATCTTCAGGCTTACTGATTCTTTTGTTTATTCTGTTCTTCTTTTGATGTTTTTTATTGTGATTCTAATTTCAGTTAATATATTTTAAAGCTTCAGGATTTCTGTTTGATATATTTTAATTACTTCAGTCTCTCTGTGAAATTTCTATAAAAAGCTTCTGAGTATCTTTTTCCCTGCAGTTCCTTGAAATTTATTGAATTTCCTTAAAACAGCTACTTTCTGTCCTTTGTCCAATAGTTCATGTGTCATTCTTTTTCTAAACAATTTCTACCACTGTGTCTTATCTATGTAGTCTGTGTGCCAGTGGTAATTGGTGTTATTTCACCACTAGGGGTTGCAGGAAGTATAACATAATCCCAAGTCCATATTGGCATTTTGTCAATGTCAATATTTCATCACTAGACAGTTGTCATAGGTCTAAATATCTTCCAAATCTATAGTTGGTTTATTGTACTAGGGTACCTGCTAACAAAACCAGTCCATCTAGAGTAAGACAAACCCCAGACACCCAGCCTATAGTCACTGGCCTCGATGCTTATACACTAAGATTCGGCTGGACACTGGGCCTCCACATGTAAGTACTGGTCTTGGTTTCCTTGTGTTATCTTGCAGACTCCATCCCTCTTCTTCCTCTTAGCAAACAATGACACTCTCTTGTGTTGTATTGCCTATGGTTAGAAGAAAGATGGAATGGGCAGGCCTGTGGTCATTAATACTGGAATCTCAACACAACCGCAATCAGAGCCCAGAGGCTCCTAAGTCATACTGAGGTTCAAGTTTCTGTGATTTCTCTGTTGCTATTTTATTCAAATGGTTCAAGATCACTGCACCCAGATGTAGATATTGCTAGCCAGAATCCAAGTCCACCTGACTGAGTCATGGATTTCTGGCTTTGGGGAGTGTCCAGAAGGCCTGTTGCTTGGAATTGGCCTGGGAATGGATTTTTATGATCTTCCCAATATTTTGTTTCATCAGTCTGGCACTGCATTCCAAGATCATGTTGTTGGCTTAATTCCTAGTCAGTGTCCCAGGAGATGGATTAGTTTTCAGTGCTATCTGTTCAAGTCTGTGATAGAGGCAGAAGGAAATTCCTTGGTTTTCAGGACAAGGTCCAGAAGCTTTATTGGTTGGCATTAGCCTGTAGAAAGGGCCACAGGGCACTTTCTGGTACTGGGTTTTGTTATAATAGGCCTGGTACTGGATTCTAATTCTATGGCTTAGACTTTATTCCTTCTTCCTTCTTCAAGAAGGCATCTGTCAACACAGTCTTCCTTGAACTTGGGGAAGGAAGTGACACTCAACCTTTTGCTCATATCTTCCTCAATTAGTCTTTTCTTAGCATTATGCTAAAAATGAGGTGTTGTGATCTTTCCCATGGCTGCTTTAGATCTTGGAATGCAGTTTCTGTGTATGCCTGCCTATTCAAAGTGTAGCGGGGATGATCACTGCAGGGCTTTATTCTCCCACCATCTGGCTATGCTCCCAAGGATCTCTTAGCACTCTGATAACATAGATCATGTCTGAGTAAGACTGATAACCACAATTGTCTGGACATGGCTCAATCATAGCATTGATACAGCTGTCTAGATATTTGTAATTTCTGCAGCACAATCTATGTGAGGTCAGGAATCAACAGTTTCTCTTACATTCACTCAATAAAATGAAGTTCTTCCTGCAGGATATTTGGAGACTTTTTCTCATGCCTCTGCTGACTCACTCCCCATATGGCCCTGCATCTGCGTGCTGCCTGCCTGATATCCAACCACGCAGCTGGTCATGCTGCTCTGCTCTGCATGGAGCAATGGCTCCTTTGCATCCTGCTCTATTGTACCATAAGAATAAGACTATGCCATTTAATTTCACATAAAATTGGAGGATTTGAGATATTTAGGATTCAAAATTTTAGGGTATAAAATGCAGCAAAAGAGATGTTTTTAGCACAGTGCTAACAACAAAATTTATTTTATTTATTTATTTATTATTTATTTTCTAATCATTAGACCGGGTCTCCCTGTAGCCCCAGGTGGCATAGAACTTACTATGCAGACCAGGCTGGCCTTGATCTCATAGAGATCTACCTGCCTCTACCTCCTGAGTACTGGGATTAAAGGCGTGTGCCACCATGCACAGGATAAGACCAAGTTATTTAATTGTCTTTATGTTGTAGGATTAATGACCTATTAATTAGCAACATTATTCTCTGCTCTGTGTAATGATTTCTGAGCCTTCTCCAATCCCATGGTCTTGTTCATCTCCACAAAAATTCCTGTACTAGCAACCTGGAAGGAACTAACACGTTTTTCTTTATTATTTGAAGCATTCTAGTGTCTTCCCAGATTAAGAGGAATCTATGAATATATTTGATTACATTAAAAAAGGAATTAAGATAATGGATTGAATGAGAAATGGCCTCAAGCAAGAGATGTTAAGATACTCAGGACTTAACTGGAATGCTTTTCTTTTGGCCAGAGTGGACTTATAAAAGTTACTCTCACACTGGGAAGGGACAGCACAGGGACAACAAGAAATGACTTGGAAGAGGAACTAACTTGGAAGAGGAAGTGGAAGTGGCCATTTAAAACTTATGACTCAGAAGGCTATCCAGCTACTAGGAAAGAAGACTATCAGGAGGTGGGGTGGAGGGATAAGTGAAGGTCATACGAGGGCAAATGTGTTTAAGTATGTTATATGTGCATGTATGAAATGTCAAGCTGAAACCCATTACTTTGTGCAATTAATATATGCTAATAAAAAAGGTCCACATAGGGGAAAAAAGATAATGGATTGAAGAAAGTTGCTAATCAACTACTATTATTCTGGATTATTTGGTGAGCCCAATGTAATTACACTTGTCTTCCAACATGGAAGAGGTAGAGAGGAGAGTCAAGGCAAGGTCAGAGTAATTCTGTATGAGAAAGACTTGACTGTCCATTACTGGATTTAGAGACGGAAAGAAAACACTAGCCAGGGGATATAAAATTGTCTAGAATAGGTAGAAAACATGAGAAAACCTCATCTCTTTTGAGAGCCTCCAGAAAGGAAGATAGCTCTGCTGACACCTTGATTTAGCTTAATGAGACCCCATTTAAAAATTTTTAAATACCAAATCTGCAGTCATTTGTTATAGTATTAATAGGAAAGCAACACTTCATACTGATGTTTTATGCTCTTATTTCACTGTTTCTCAGATTATCACACTGGCCTGGAGAGGACAGAGCACTGTTGAGGTGTGGTGCTGGTTCTATCACCAGCTCAGCTTCCCCTTCCCCTTCATATTTCTCAGCAGCAAGCTTTACAATTTTGTTTCTTCTTGACTCTAGAACTTCGTGAGATCTACAAGACAGTCTTCTGTTATGCCTTCTACTTAATTTTGTTTAAAATAAGTTTAGAAACCCAAAAGACAAAGAAAATGAGATTTTAAAAAATGAATTAAAATAAGCATTGAAACCCAAAGGAGGTGAAGAAACAATTGAATGAGAGTTTTGGGCTTAAAGAGAGGGAGGGTGAGGGGAGTCAAGGCAGCTGAAGGCTCAGCACAGAAAGTCCTCGAAGTGGACGGTGATTGAAATAGACCACGTCAGTAAAGCAATGAGGAGAGATGAGATTAAAGCTCACTAATAATTACATCGTAAAAGGGTGTGATTGTAGAGAATTTGGATTTTTAGTTTTAAGGTTATGAATGAACAAATCTTTAAAGGATTTTTTTTAGCCCCAGAGGAACAATCATAAGTTTGGAAAGTAGATGGATGGGCAGTGTGATGAATAGAGTTATATAGCAAGCCTACAGACACAGAAATGAGTTGAGATGCTACTTTGTATACTACGTAAGTGATAAGAGAGGCTAAAATGTTTTCCTGTTGGTTTTTGGAGTAGAAAGAATGTCACCAATTTGAAAGACATCAAGAAAATCCAATCAATAGTATCTTTACATAAAGAAATATGCAATATAAGAAAAAGAAAATCTTTTGCTGTTTGGGACAGTAAGATACATGGTAAGTGTGTTCATCAGTCTAAGGGGAATAGTACATCGGAGAGGGAGGTTGTGGTGCAGGGTTTGGATTCAGTCTTAATGACTAGATCATCCTGTGGAAAAGGCAAGTCACTGTTACTTCCCTGTGTTCCTCTTGGACATCTGTCACCGGTTTACAGGACCTACTTCTTGAAGCTGATAAATGATCTCAGACTTCTTTTGGCTTATGTTATGCCAGCCTCTGCCAAGCAATCTGTGATCATATTTAGACCTCCTTCATTAATTTAAGTCCACTTATAGGGTCTGCTAGAAAATCAATGAAATAAACACTAGAATACCATACAGACTGTAGGGAATTATATGGAGAATTAATGTTTTATTGAGTAGTGGCAAGAGTGAAAGTCTAGGAAATAGCAGAAAGCTAATGCAATAGAGAATGGCACCAAATGACCTGTAAGAGGTCAATATGACATTTAGGACAACCGGTGAAAAAGATTCATAGACTGATTCATAGACAAAAATGTGAGAAAGATTTGATAACATCAGATCAACAGCCATGGAACCTTTGGATCTCAACCTGCTGTTCACGCCCTGAATATGTTTTTTTTTTTTTTCCTGCATAAAAGCATTAAAAATTAAATTGGAAAAAAATTTAATTGAGTCTCATAAAATGTTTATCATTTTATGGAGGATTTCTAGTACTGGGATAAATATAGTAAAGAAATTAAGCATAAACAAGCTGAGATCTGTGTCCTCAGAGGTGATAAAGCTGTTAGGAAAATCGAGCTTCACCTGCACAGGAAACCATTAAAGTTACAAAAAGACGAAATAAAATCTGTTATCTATGTGAACAACAGTTGCCTTGTACACAAGGAACTCAATAATTGCTAGGTAAAGTTATCTGTGGCATTTGGTTTTAACATGGCAATTCTAGAGAAAAAATACTATTTCTTTATAGAACTGGTGCAATTGCTTTATGAAACGTAAATATCCTATATATATAAATATCTCTTGATGTTTGCAAAAAGCAAAGACTGCTGTTTAGCAAACTAGTCAGGTATTAAAAAGACCCATCTGCCAACTGATGATTATTAAATTTATAGCAAGCACTTTTTGTATATTTCAAGAAAATCACATAATAAATGGGAGCTTGTACTTAAGCCAATGTGATCCTAAATGTGATTTGAGGACCACTGAACAATCTACCTGTGTAAGCAGCCTATGGAATAATGATTTCCTGAAAAAGGAAATGAAAGGTATTTTTAAAGGCTAGAGAAGCCTGTCTGGCATGTTAGTCTCTGCTCTGCAGAGCAAATCCCTTGAATGCCTTTGAAAAGATTGATTTTTGATGTAAAGGCACATTTAATCATAGCTTTGGAAGTTTGAAAAGTGTCTGTGAAGGTTTGCCTCTCAGTGGATTGGAAATCTATTAGTGTATAGCCAAAAGGTCACTGAATAGCAGAAATAAGACTTTCCAAGGGTTAGGATGCAAAATTTGATGGAACATACTAAAGTGGTCTATTTCTAAAAGCATAGCACCAAAGCTTCTCCAACAGAAGCGAGACTGAGGGAATACAACCCCGTGAGCCCATTGCTGCCACCGTGGTTCCTCCACATTATAGGAAAAGGTTAACCAACCTTATAAACTTTACACGCAATCTGTAAACTTAAGAAAAATATTAAAGTTATACCATCGGTTATAAAATTCAGCAAGTCTATATCTCTCAAAGCTTATTTTGAAGTCATTTTCCCATGTGTCAAAGAAAGGATTCAGATTTCCTTTCCAGACTGTTTTGAACCTGTTTATATTTTCTTTCTTGTTATCCTGTAGTCTGACTTTATATCTAAGATTGTTTACTGATATTTAATTAGTCTTCATGCCTTCTTTTTTTTTTTTTTTTTTTTTTTTTTTTTTTTTAAAAAAAAAAAAAAAAAAAAAAGAGGACGATAAATCTTTCACTGTGATATATCAAAATAAAGGCTGGCCTTGAACTCACAGAGATCTGCCTGCCTCTGACTCCTGAGTGCTGGGATTAAAGGGTGCACCACCAACGCCCAGCTCATGCCTTCTTAATAAAGAACATCTTCCCCATTAGATTTATGAGAACGGGGCCTCTAGACAGAGACTATTTCAACTGACTTTGCAACCACCCCTTTCTTTGATTTTCCTTGCATGTGCCATGTGGCTCAGTTCTGACCTGTGCTATGTGTAGCTCAGCTGCCTGGCTTAAAGTTTCTCCGTGCACCACCAACGCCCAGCTCATGCCTTCTTAATAAAGAACATCTTCCCCATTAGATTTATGAGAACGGGGCCTCTAGACAGAGACTATTTCAACTGACTTTGCAACCACCCCTTTCTTTGATTTTCCTTGCATGTGCCATGTGGCTCAGTTCTGACCTGTGCTATGTGTAGCTCAGCTGCCTGGCTTAAAGTTTCTCCTTGCCTTCCTCACAGACTAACTCATGTATATGGTAATGGAATGAGAGGTCACTTATTTGGAACAATGCTGGGGCATGATGGAGGATAAAGATGGAGAGAACTGTGGTTCTGGGTTACTTTGTGCAGCTCAGCTTCTACTAGTACCTGCCCATCTTTGATTTATAAAATGAGGGAGCAGTGTGTCTGTCTACACGGGTGTACTTGCAAAGGCAGGTTTACCAACCTAATTAACACTTTGAAATTCTCTGAGCACATATTCTTTTACCCAGAGATGCTCCTTACCTCCCCTCCAGTCCCCTCTTCCCTCTTTGCTGTTTCCTTTTTCTTTCTGTAACTTTCAAGCTTTAATATCCTCAGAACGCCAAGAAGTTACATATTACTTCCCCATCTCTCTGGTTCTGAGCTCTCACTCTTGTGTAATGTCCCATGCTAGGCCTCTGTAATCCTCATCGGCCTCACCTATTCTATACTTTTCTTCCTTTTGGCTCTTTGGTCCAATTTTCAAAATTTAAGCATAATTTCTCTAATGATCAAGTAACATATGTATTTACTAGCAATAAAATTCTGGAACGTAACAAAAACATGAAAGTGAAACAAAACCTTAAAAGAAAATCATTGATAAGATTATGATGACTTATTTAGATTTTCCTTCTAATCTCTCATATGATCCATTTTTAAAATGTTCACATGACTACAAATTATTGTTTTAAATTTAAAATAATTTGTGTTATACTATGAAATATGTATTAAATCACTTTATTGACTGTTACTTAATATAAAATAGGTAATAATGTATATTAAATTAACTTTACCAGTGCCACGCTATATCCATTCGTTACCTTTGTGTAACTATCAGTATTATTTTGTGCTTTTTAATTCTATGTTCATGTGGTCTAATAGTTTTTTCCTATTGCTTCTAATTATTATGCCTTTCTTTCTTTAAATATTGTTTTATACACTTGATGCATCTTATGTTAAATTATACATGGATTATTATTATTATTATTATTATTGTTATTATTATTACTGCTATTCCTGAGTTTCTAAAATCCTATCTTCCATGGATATTTGCCCACATTTTAATTATAACTTTTTGTAGGTCGAGTTTCTATTCAATTTTATTTGCTCCTCTATATATCCCCTGAAATAATTCTTAATGTTGTACTAAGGGTATAATGGTGTCTAATGCCCATATCTACCTTTACAGAGCTTGTAGTGTGGAAAATATAAAAAAGTAGACAGATGGTTATACTAGTTTTGCAAGCATAGCACTGAAAAATGTTGTGTGCTGTAAGAGGACATGTGTCAGAACTATGATGGTGAGTAGGGAAATGTTTTGAGACTGGGGACCATGGCAAGAACTCACTGCAGCAGATAAGGAAGACAGCAGTGAACACTAAGTAGTTCTTTTCCACATTTTTAACTATGTTAAGCAAGGTGGACTTCATCCCCAGGACAGAGAGAAAGCAAAAAGTTAATAACCAAAGAGCTAAAATGATGAAAATAGCACATTAAAAATATTCTGGTTGCAACATGGACAGTGATCTTTGAGAGGTGCAAGATAGGATGTGGAAAAAAGAAAGATATTTTGGTAACTAGGAGGGAAATGGTTGTGAACTAAGCTTGATGCTATCTGTGGGAATGGAGAGGATGGAACTATTTGGGAGCAAACCAGGAGCAAGAATTCCATCCAAATGGAGATTTTGGCAGTAGTAAAAATATGAGTCTGAGTTGAGGGAAGAGGTCTGTGCAAGAGATTAAGATTGTCAGTTTTAAGGATGTGTGATAGTCAAGGGACCATGGGGATGGGCACATAAGGTCACCAAGGAAAGAGAGCATAATATAAGTTCTCAGAATGAGTTCTAGAGCGTGGCAATGTACAATGATTTAAGACAGTTATTCTCAAGCAGAGACAGCAGTGAGATGATCAGATAGATTGGGGATTCCCACAGATAGAGACGGCCCAGAGAAGGAGGAAGAATGTCAAGTTAAAAAAAAAATATTGCTTCTCAACCTTTTAGGTAAAACCAAATATAAAAACAACACATTATTCCTTTACTTCGGTTTTTTAACCCTGTTTCATTTAGCTTTAAGTTTCAAATAACATTAACTTTCAAAATAATAGGAAGGAGAAAAATTGATAAGCTAACCAAAGGAAGTAGATAGGTGTTTAAGAGCTGAAAAGCTGAGCAATCTTGGCCAACAATGTTTGGCATGAATAGAGAGTGCAGGACTGGATAGAGAACAGAAGCAAAAGACATGGCTGTGGGCGGAGTTGGGTTGTGAAGACGAGACATAGGAAGGAGGAAGCAGAAAAGGGAAGAGACACTGAGTGCATAGAACATTGACCTTAAAACAGAAAATGTCTCAGAATAAATAACAGCTGAAGTTTAAGGATCCAGAGGAGCAAAATATGTTATAAGTCATAATGCAAGTTACTGAAAAAGAAGGAAGCATGCATGACTGTGCCCTCTGACTAAATAGTAATGCCTCTCCTACTCTAATGAGTCAAGAATGAATGAGCAATTAATGTATGCACAGGTTTTAGATCTGATGAGAAGTTTAGAATTTGTTTTTGATAATCATAGAGGTTCTGTCTTATATAGACAGAATAAATTTAAATAATCTTATTTCCAAACCCATTTTCCTCATTGTATATATACGTATGTATATATGTATTCATGCATGTGTGTACTTGGCATATATATTTCACATGTGTGACTATAAACATGTATCTATTAAGTTTTATAAACATACATATATATGTCAATGAGATAGTGAATGTGTTTATATATATTTTGCTTGCATTTGTAAATATAATTGCATTCCACATAGCAGAATTTAAGTTTAATAGTGAAGACTGTCTGTGATGATGCATTTTGTCTTGGCTTTACCTTCTAACTAGATGTCTGACCCTTTTATGTAACCACATTCCCTCAAAATCTACTCTCTTATCTGTCACAGTGAACTAATAAGGTGTATTTTCATATGGTGTGTTGAGGTACTAAATAGGATAGGTCCCTTACACATAGAAGGTTAGATATTTCATAAAAGTGCTGTCAACATTATAAATGTCTTTATGAATTTAAAATTTTTATTTTATTTAATTTTGCTTCCTTTCATATATTTTACTTGTTTTATGATGAGTAGTTTTTAATTTTCAAATATTCCGGAATTTATGCCATTTTTAGTTCAACTATAAATGTTATGCTAATTCTATCAATCCGCCTGTCTACCTGTCTGCCTTATTTTCCATTTTGAATGAATGACAATGGTAGTGCCTTACAAGAAAAAGAATTCATAGTTTCTATTTTATTCTGCCCTAACTGCTGAATGATTTCATTTGGTACATCCATCTTAAGAATGCTAATAAAAGACACCTCTTCCGGTAAAAGCTAAGCAATTTTGTAAGCTGGTTTGCCACACTTTACTCTTCCGTAGGTTTTATGTTGAACTCCCAGCGTTCTTTCACTTTGTGTTCCTCCAGAGTTTACCATTCATCTTGTTTCGTCCATCAGTCACCTCTGATTCATTTCTGAAAAGTGTTCTCAGAAAAGTGGGCTATTTTATGAGACCTTACCCAGTTATTACCTTCACATTTGGTCAGCATTCTTGGCTGAAAGCAGAAATCGGTCGTGCTCTTTCTTTTCTGCCTCCAGTGACGGTGGTTCCCTTGTGCTCTGACATTGGTGTTTGAAAGGAGTGTCAAGTCATCCTGCCTCTTTATTTTTCTGTTTGATACATTCTTTCTGCTTAAAATTGACCATCATCACCAGGTTATTTACTGGGGTGTATTCTTGGTTCATTTGTTCAGGAAATGATTGTTTTTTCCATCTCAAATATGAATTATTTTTGAAAACTTGGTAGTCCTTTAGGATTCCTCATGTGGGGCTTATTTTCTCTCTCAGTATACTCTATGGCCTTTCCTTGTGGATTTGTTGTTGTTTCCCCCATATTTGTCCTGCAAATTGCTAATTAAGTTCTCTGCAATGTCAAGCCTGCTAATTGTTGTTTTGGAGTGAAGTGCTTTTTTTTTTTTTTAAATTCAATAAGTGTTCTACTGATCAAAAGCTTTTCTTTCTCTTTGTTTTCAGTTTTTAGTTCATAGGGACACTATCTCACTGATTTGTTTGTCCATTCCTTTGCTCTTTCATTTCTTAAAGAGAATCACATGCACATATTTCTGTTTTCCTTCTCTCACCTTGTCTCCTTCTCTCCTTCCCTCCTTACCCACCTTCCTTCCTTTCCTTCCTCCCTCCCTCCCTTTCTTCCTTCCTTTCCTTCCCTCCTTCCTTCCCTCCCTCCCTCCCCTCCCTCCCTTCCTCCCTCCCTCCCTCCTTTCTTTATCCTCCTTTTCCTTCTGCTTCTCTCTTTCTATTCCCTCTCCTTCCTCCTCCCTCCCTTTCTCCCCCTCTCTCCTTCCTTCCCTCCTTCCTTCCTTTCCTTCCCTCCTCCCACCCTCCCTCCTTCCCTCCTTCCTTCCTTCTTTCCTTCTTTCCTTCCATCTTTTTCTTTTTTGAGACAAGGTCTCACTGTGCAGCCCTGGTAGGCTTGGAACTCACTATGTAGACCAGGATGGCCTCAGTGTCATAGAGGTCCACCTGTCTCTGCCATCTAAGTGTTGGGATTAAAGGCTTGCACCACCACACCTAGAGTTTCCTTTTCTTATATTGAAATAAATGCAATGACAATATGCTTTTTATCATTCTTTGAGTTATTAACCCTTTAAAAATCAATGTACACTTTATAGAGTTTTACAACTGTAAATGGACCTGGACTTTGTCACAAATTATTACACTTCTTAACTCACATTTTTCCTAGTGGACCCTATAAAGGTGCAAGTGCTTCAGTCTGTCTCCTAGAAATCTTAATAGAGCAGATCACTTTCCCCATAAAATTAGCATGTCCAAACTAGACTAATAATTATCTCCATCCCTTTCTGAACTCCCACAGCAATTGTATTGTCATCCTGCCAATCATCGTGCATCATTTAGAACATCTTTTCCTCTTTCTCTTTCTAATCCTTCCGTGAAAGAGTTCTCTGCTCTGAAGTGATTCATGTGACATTTGTGCATCCTTCCTCATGTTCACATTTGTAGCTATAATGAAAACCCTCTGGGAACTGTCTTATTTCAAAGCATTTTGTATATTGTCAGATTATTTTTCTTAAAGCTCAACTCTGCTAGATTCTTTAGAATTGTGGTTTGGTCTCTTTTGAAAATTAAATGTTACACTCTCTTCTCCATGGTATTTAAGCCATCACATTTTCACCCAATAATAAAACCATCTGCTTGTGCATATGTGTGTGTGTGATGTATTCGTGCATATATGTTAGGGGGAGTAGAGGCCAGAGGTTGATTGGTATCTTCCCCAGTCACTTTCCATTTCACTGAACCTGAAGCTCACCAATTCAATTAGATTGGTTGGCCAGTGAGTTCCAGGGAATCTTCCTGTCTCCACCTTTCACTGGAGCACTGGGTTTACTGAAGCACACTGCTATGCCAGGATTTTATGTGGGTCCTAGGGATCTGAACTCAGGATCCCTGTGCAAGCACTTTACCAAATAAGTCATCTTCCCAACCTCATCCCATCTACTTTAAAAGCCTTTTACTCTCTAATTTATATTAGCATCTAGATAGACCCACTGGTATACAAGCATGTTTGTGGCCACCCACAAATATCCCTCTCTAGGACAGTCCCTTCCCAGTTCATTTTGATAATTCACACGTATATACATATATAAATATATGGATAGAGAGCCTTTATTCTGAACTGAGTAACTAGTTATTATGAATTAAATATGAACATAGTACACCTCCATGATATGTAGGCAGCTCTGATACATACTGCTTACATTATAATGTGATAGTATGCTAGCCCAAATCAGTAGAGTGAAATGGCAGCACAGAGTAAAAAAATTATATATTCTGATAAAAGACTTCAGGGGACGCTGCACAAAGAATTGACTTTAGAGCTTGACATGAGTAAGACATAAATTTCAGTTATCTGTCCAAATAAAGGAAATACTCTGGTATATTCATCTTAGATGTATAGATACCAAGGTCTAGTGCATAGCCTGGAAGACAGTGTTTGTATAATAGGAGTTTCACAGATGAATGAACGAGAGACTTAAATTTGAAACTATTACATGTGCATGATGGAAACCAGGTTGGACAGCAAGGAAGAGGTTGTATTACAACTTGTGGTTGCAAAGCCTAGGAATGTGGACTTTATGAACAATCCGGTGACAGAGAAATATTTTGTAGATAGAAGTAGTTGTCAAAATAAAAGTGTGGGTCAAAAATAAAAGTAAATAGATACCATTTCAAATACAAAGTTCGCAGTGAGATAAACTATTCTATTGGTCTTTACAACAGGTCTTTATGAAACAGCTCTTAAATTCATTCAAAATTGCCATGAGAAGGTAAAACTCCTTAAGTGTGAATTGAGACGGGAGTGAGGCTTCTATGAAATATCAGCTCCACCTTTGGTGGGAAGAGTTGGGTATCCTTTTCCTTCATCTCAATTTTAATACTGTTATAAGCACTTTTTATAATTTGGGAAGGGTAGACAAACTGAATAGGCAATCGGCTCTTACTTTAAACATTTTCAAAGCAGAAAAATTGTTGTATAGCTATTTTAATAGCCAAAACAAAGGAGAAGTTATGCTTTTGAGAGAAGGAATGCTTGAGTGTTTTCCATGGGCCATATGAGAATCAAGAATTTGAGGAACTCTCAAGATGTTATCTATCTTAGGTCTTGTGTCAAGGGCTGCCTTGTACATCACTTTCTTGGGTCTGCATTATGTGAACTAAGAAAGAATAACTGACCACTCATCATAGAGATGCTTTAGGGGCTTAAGCAACAGGTCGAGAGATCAGAGATTATTGAGAGCCTGTGGAAGCACCAGTAAAGGAAAGACTGCTTCAGACAGCCGCCAGAGCAATAAACATCACTTTGAGTCACTGCTGATTAAAGTCTGCTCTGTTCCTCAGCCTCCTGTGTTCTTCCTGGGTCCCAACTCTGGGGTTCTGTGTTTACAACGCTTGGAACAGAAAGAGAAGTCCAACCTCCTCCTTTACCCTGAGGTCCTCTTGCTTCACCCTGAGCCTCATTTTCCTCTGCATCTGATGGATAGTAGGAAGGGATTAAGTCGGATAAAGCCATGGTGTTAAATGAAATTAGCTTTGATATCTCACTTAAAAAACTGAGATTGTTGGGGCTGGAGAGATGGCTCCGTGGTTAAGAGCACTGACTGCTCTTTCAGAGGACTCAGGTTTGAGTCCCATTACCTACATGGTGGCTAACAACCATCTAGAATTCCAGTTCCAGGGCATCTGATGTCCTCTTCTGACTTCCATGGGCATTGTACGACATGGATGCACCTACCTACATCCAGGCAACACACTCACACACATAAAATAAAAATAATATAAAAAAATTGAGATTATAACTTTGATTCAAAGTGACCATAATTCATCTTATGCTGAAAAAGAGAAATTCCTGTGATCTTCTGTCAAACTAAAAATGTTCAGATAATATTCATTATAGCATTTCTTTAGCAATGTAGTTATTTGTGTGTAAGTATCCTTTCATGAATTAATAAAGTTCCAAGTCTAGGACTAATTAGCTTCCATCCTCTGTATGAGTAAGTGGTACTTTGCATGTAAATGGCAGCCACCTCTTATTTGTCATTATATGGTGCTATAATTCTTTTAGCAGGGACTTTCTATATTGGCTGAGACTCAACCCATTCTATCAACTAATATATTTGGCTATTTCAAATTATTACTTTACGCCAACATCATAAAATTGCATTTTCCTATATGTTTGAGCACAGTATCCAAATTAGGTCATCTGAATCCACCCTGTTATGCTCTGTAATAGGATTCTCTCAGGACATTTTAATCACAACTAGATCTGATTTTTCAAAAACTTGATTGCTTTCTCATTTATTGTCTGGGTTCCCCACATACCCTGATTTTCTTGGCTGTTGTTTTTGTTTTACTCTCTAATGGGGCTGTTTGGTGCACAGTAATGCTAGACATTTGTTAGATGAATGCATAAAAGAATAAACAGAGTCTCCTATTATCATAATACTCTCATGATTATGAAGGATTATCCATTGACTAAGTCACTCACGTTTATTTCTATGTCTCATAACTAGAGTCAGATTTCTAAAGCAAATCATGACCTTTGCCATTACTGTGAAAAAGTTTAAAAATGAATAAAAGAAAGGAAGAAGACAGGAGGAATAAGGGAGGGAAACTGGGTAAAAGAAAGCAAAGGAAAACAAAGAAATAAAGAGGTAATGGAAGAAGAGAAGTGAGATAGGGAAGGAAAATTCAATTGTTGAGACTGCTTTCTCCCCATCTCCTCCTAAGAGTCTATCTTATCTACCGTATTCTTCACATTTCACCATTTTTAATGTTTAAGCAGTGAAAGGTGTATTATGTACTAATACTTTCTGACTTGCTTGACATTGAATGATAAAAAAAAAAAAATTCTTTTCCCGGTGGGATTTTCACTCTGTAATAAAGAATAAAAACTACAGCTGCTTGTGAAGGAACTGGGGAGGTTTACTTAGGCACTTTGCATATTAGTCAGCAAGCATGCAGAACATAACAGCATCTAGTGATTAATGTAGCTGGCTATGGAAATCAGCTCCAGTGAACTGCGTTTAGAGTTAATGCTTCTGGACTAAGATGTAATAGGCATTTTCTGTATTTTCATTCTATTGTACGCCAGGCAATGCAGGATCAAATGGATTCGTTACATCATCTGCAGTGTTCTATTCCAACCTGGACACCTCAGAGCCAGGTGACTTACAGATAGGTCCAGGTGGGGAGGCACTATTTCCCAGGAAAAAGGGGCATATTTCATAAAATCCAGCATTTACGGTCCCTGACCATTAAAGCTTCTTACATAAAAGTTAAGCACCATAGCTATTATTTCAATAGCAACAGAAAAGGCAGGAATTCCAAAACCACTGAAGGACCGAAAGCTTATCCTGTCAACAGCTCACATGCTCTTATGAGGTATCAAAAACCTGTCAGCTTTGTCCTTCTCAAGAGGAAAAGAAGGAATTCATTCAGAAGGCACAAAAGGAAGGTGGTGCAATAGAAGCCAATAAAACTGCTTCTCTCTGGTAAACATGTATTCTTACTTGCTTGGACTAAATAATACAGACATAATTCATGTTCCCTGCTACATGCACACTAAAAGTAAAACATGAGATCAGCAAAATAATTTCTTTTCTTGAAGCTTTATGAGCAATTTTGTTGTTGAAAAATTTCTCTTCATGATAATATACAGTGGTTCCAAGAAATGGGCTGAATAATTTTGCCTATGGGGTTGCTCAGATGCTATTACTTATAGTATCTCCTCTGCCTGCCTCTGCTCCATTAAGACTTTAGCTTTCCTGGGTATGGTGGAGCAGGTCTTTAATCTCAGCACTCAGGAGGCAGAAGCAGAGGCAGGAAGATCTCTGCGAGATCAAGGCCAGACTGATCTACATAGCCATTTCTTGGCTCCCTGGCACTAAAGGGAGATCCTGTCTCAAAAACAAACAACTAAATCAAAACAAACAAACAAAAAAAGAAACAGAAAACAAACCACAAAACAAAATGAAAACAAAAACAAAACAGCGACTTGTTTTGTTTGTGTGTGTGTTTGTTTTGAGGCAGGTCTCCCTATTGCCCCAGCTAGCCTGGAACTTGCTGTGTGGCCCAGGCTGGCCTTGATCTCCTCAAGAGTCCTTGCCTCTGCCTCTGCCTCTGCCTCCCAGTGCTGGGATTAAAGGTGTGATCCACCACAGCAGGCTCTGGTTTCTTTACAATGTTTTATTTTTATGTGGGGCAAAGAGTAGAAAAATTCTGATCCTGAAACAGGCATCCTGGATTCCAGGCTTGCATTCAAATACTGATATAAAATAACTTCTATGTAGCTGTATAGATGTGTGTATTATATATAACATTTTCCTTTAGATTTGTTGAGATAGTTGACTTTAAATTTCCTGTCTTGCTTTGATTTCCCAGTCGCAGACATCCGTTTATCTTATATGGGTCTTATAAACTAAACTGTGATATTACCTTCCTAACATTATCACTATAGTTACTGTAGATATGTAAATGCTGATAAAAATTGATGATGACAAGATGAGGGGAGAAAATTAAAAAAAAAAAACTATTCAGTACACTTGTATTCGTGGGTTATTTGATAAGAATATGAGGTGAATTTGTTTATTTTTCTGCTAAGAATTGGAGAATCTCTGCCAAAGACAGTAATTTTGCTTTCATAGAAAACAAACAAACAAACAAACAAAAAAACGTTAGAAGTGATTCACCAAAGCTGATGCTGAGAATATCATCAGCTATTTGGGACAGTTTTCATTCTTTTCATGATACTTAGATGTTTTGAAGACTTGAATTTTAGACTGAATTTTGGACTCTCAACTCTCAGGTTACAGAGTTGCTAAATGGGAAACCAGATGTTTATAGGGTCCTTCAAACCAAAAACAACAACAACAAAAAAGAAACTATGGACACAAAATAGATTTTGCATAGTTTATGACAGATGTACCTTTAGTAAAATTCTAAGAGCCTTCTTTTTATATTTTGCCATTTTAATGAGTTGAGTTCTCTCCTTGATTTCTCACTTCCTTTTTTAAAGGATGATGTGCCCTTGATAAGATCTTCCACAGAGATTCAATGTTAGGCCACTTTCATAAGCTATAGGAGGTGAGTATGAGGTATATAGTTCTCACTGTGACCTAGCATCCAACCTTTCCATTTTATATCTCTGTCCTATTAGGCCTTTGTAAGCAGACAACATTGATAAGCTCATTCCATTTATTCTAGTCTGGAAGCACTAATGTTTCTGCTTATGACTAATTTACTTTTATTTTTTGACAATATGCTTCCTAGAGAAGTTGTCATATTAGAACAAATGTGTCTTTCTTTGTTGACATTCTATGTAATGCAATAGCCAGGATTTTCATAAGCTTTAACTCCCCCTGAATTTAATAAGAGAGTCTATCTGTAGATCATCTGCATTATGCTAGCATTTTTATTTATGCAGGTTGGTGGTATTTTTCAATATGTAGTTATAATTGGAAAACAATTTACTCTCATTTTTGACATTTAAAAAACAGGATTCTATTACTTTTTCAACTGATGAAAATCTATCTGCTTTTCTGCTTCTGCAGGGACAGAACACATGTACATATTTATGAAGTATAATGTGGTGTTTTGATTCACATATATATGTATATTTGAGTCACGATCAAATCAGAGTAATTAGCATTGACTATCACCTTAAAGTTTTATCAGTTATTTTTGGTGAATATATTCAAAACCCTGCATTCTAACTACTGTGATATTTGCAAGGCCTTGTTACTAAGTACATTTAATGTGCTGTGCCACAATATGGAAATAATTTTTAGTTAGATAGGGGAAATAAGTTCTGGTGTTCAGACACTCTCATAATGACAGTTCTTATTCTCTTACTAAGCTTTAACAGTAGCCATTGTTGTCATTTAACACGTGGTATGCATGATTTGAGATTGAGCCTCTCCTCCTACATTTCACATAGCACTCCTGGGGCTTTCCATCTGTTAGATCTACCTGACATTGTAGGGGCCTCTTGTCAGCACCTCCCCTACAACATCATTATATTACTTTTACATATATTTCAATTCTTTCATTCACACAGCTATAACAATCTTCTGAAATTTGACTTTTCTGCCTCAGCATAGACACTCTGACTTCTGATAGGATTTTAATCACTGTGACAACTAGAATGTGTGGAGGATCATCACCAATGCTATAGGTATAAAACAGGTTGTATTGATCCAACACTTTAATCTTCTGTGATCTCCCCAGTTTCTCAGATCATTCTGAGAAACACATGACAGATACCATTGCTTACCACCTCTTAAGAGATACAGAGAGATCAGTTCACTAAAGGTAGCATAAACCTGGAACTAATCAGTTCTTCTGTGTTCCAAACAAGGGCTTTAGCTACTGTGATGGTTTGAATGAAAATGTCCCCGATAGTCTCTAAGTATTTGGACATTTTGTCCCCAGATAATGGAGCTGTTTTGGGAGGTTTTAGAAGGTATGGCTATCCTGGCGGAAGCACGTCACTGGGGGTGGGCTTAGAGAGTTCTTAAGCCTTGCCAGATCTCTAGTTGCCCTCTTGCTTCCTATGCCTGTGTGATGATGTGAGAGCTTAGCTTCTGCTGCTCCTGCTCCAGCCACCTCCAGCCACTTCCAGCCACCATGCCTCCCTGTCACGATGGACTGTAATTCCCTTGGAACCATAAGCTCAAATAAACTCTTCCTTCTATAAATTGCTTGGGTCAGTATTTCTATCACAGCAACAGAAAAGTGACTAATACAGCTACATTATCTTTACCTATCTCACGAAGCAAGGCATACTTCATATAAGAGAATAAATTTCAGCTTTTAAAACACTCATGCAATCTCAAAGTGAACGTCATATACCTTCACTTTAACAATGTCTTTATGCTGTTTCTCAAAATCTGCTGGTAGGTCTCCATTTATTTCACTAATTAGGACTCTTAAGTCTTTTTCACGACCTGTTTCGTATCCTTTAATTTGTTAATTGACTGCATATATTCACTCTTCACAGACTCAAACATCACTTCTCCATGATTCTTACATTGCCTGACACTTAAGAATAATAAAAAAAATGGTAACAACCCTCCTTCAGTTCTTACCTTGCTTTGTTTCCTCTATTGATATACTATTAATGTGTGAGTTGTTTATTTGGTGTGGTCATTGTCTGCTATGTGTTTCTATCAACTATACAGTAAGCTCCTTAATGGCAGGAATTTTGTCCATTTTGTTAGCTGGTACATCTACAGTAACAATGGTCCTTAGTAAACATCAGTTGAATTAATGGACATACTTTTTCATTCTCTTGTAGGCTTATAGACATAAACCTTCCATTAGAGCTAGACTTTGGATTCCTTTCTGTCCTTGCTAAGTCAGTGGTTTAATAACCCTGGGGCAACCCCAAAGGGGACAAAGAACAAACTCACTTTTGCAGCTAAAGGAAAATCCAATTTAAAATCCCACCATATTCTATAATAGAATATAGTTTGATAAAAGATTCTGAAAAGAATTTAAAAGCTTTCTGGTCAGCATTACTTTTATCAGCTGTTCTGTCTCTACACTGTAGCTGTTCTTTTCAGCTTTGAAATTGTAAAATCCTTTTCAATGGCTACAAGGTTGAGGGAAGAAGTATCTAAATGTTATTTTTCTTAAGAGAGTGAACAAGTTATGAAAAACCCACTTTACAGAGTGCTAAAGTTTACATTTCTCAGTAAGCAGAAGTGATTTTCTTAATTCATGGGTTAGTTTGCAAATAACCAGCACCCTCCAATTATATATATATATATTTGCATTTGGTGTGTATGTGTGTGTGGGGATCTGTTCTTTTAGTCTTCAGTATTTAAGGACTTGGGAGAGAAATATGATCCTTTTTATCCTGAGAAGATGCAAACCCTGACCAGAAAGATTGTGTTTCACTTCAGATACAGGGTACAATATTCAAGGCCTAATAAGCATCACTGAACAACATTTCCAATCATCCTGGAGAGTGATTACTTCAATGCAAATGGGAAATATTTTAAGGCCCCTTTTCTGCTTCTTTTGGAGTTGAAGAGGCCAAAATAATGGCCACTTAAATGTGACCCTAAACATGCTCAATCTAAAAGATCTCTCCCTCTTTCATCAGTTTATGTCTTGTTTCCTTAAGATGCTGTCTAGAGACAAAGGGAACTTCACTCAGTGTGGAATTGCCCAGAGGAGATGTTAATTGAGGGCAGTGGTGCTGTGTAACAATTCAAAGACTCTGTTAGTTGTTCACATTTGTTGATTTACTTTGAAAATTAGAAATCAGGTGTGTTTGTGGATAAGCACTTAAAATTTTCTGGATTTGTATTGGGCTCTGAAAATAGAGCTGAAGAAGTCAAAGAATAAGAACAAAAAAGGAACAGACATATTTCAGGAGGACTATTTTTCTCTCTGAGCATGCCAGTTTGGTTCTCCATGAAATTTATCATCAAATGAATCAAACGGCAATTTACCTGTTCCAGTATTTCGTGAAGCCTACAAACAAATATCTTTTTCTCTCCCTCCCATCTCCCTTTCCTCCTCTTTTTTTTTTTTTTGGTCCTGGAAGCTAAAAAGAATACTGACTTTATTTCAAGATGATCATCAAGTGGAGTAATAGAATGCTACTTGAGATAAGTATTAGTGCTCCTTCAATCTATTTCATAACATAGGCCATTTTCATGAAAAGTGAGTTTAAAGTAACTGAAGGACAATGACAAGAATGTCCTCAGTTTTAAAACCAATTTGTAGTGACACTGAAACATTTTTATACTTGTTATGAATTAGAAAAAATGTTGGCTTTGCCCTCTAAACCCTCAAATTGCTTTAGAAAATAAGACTGGTAGGCTCTCAAACCAAATGTACCTTCCTACCAGGTCTGTGAGCTTGGTAGAGAAGGGGAGAGCTCAAATGGAGACGTTTTGAAGAGAGCTATTTTTCCTATAATGCATGAAAATAGCCTACTGTTTGCTTTCTAGTGAAGGTGGCAAACATTTCTTTGACATTTTTCTGTAGGGCCAAGTAGGAAACATTACAAACTCAACTGATGATAGGGTCTTAGACACTATTCCTCAATTCTATCACAACTATGCTGTGCTCTGTAAGAGAAAAACAAACAAACAAAAACCCCTTACATTCTAAGTAACTGAGTCAAGTTCTTTTACTGAGGAACATGTTAACAAAATTAAGCATACACATTTGTTTAGTAGAAGTTTTGCATGATCAAGAGCCATTTTCACTAGGACCTTATCAACCACAGATTTGATGAAGCAGTAGGTAGTTTGGACAAAGTATGTGTGATCTAAAGATGACAAACAGAGAATCTCAGCAAGATCTTTTGTTTAGATTCAATGTGCTATATCTTAGGAAAGAAAGACACTCTTTCCTACCTTTGATAGTTTCTGCTTAAGGCTAGAAAGGAGATAAGATAAAACAGCTGTCCCAGGATCTAGTGCTTCCTCTGGTGCAAAGGCACCTCTTTTGGGACAGTGTATTCTAAACACTATCAGTTTCAATAGAACTTTGTTTTAGACATTGAAATTTGTTTTTCATATGCTTTTTGTGTGTCATAAATATCCCTTTATGAATTTATAAACCATTCACAAATGTATAAAGTATTCTTAGTTTGTGGGCTGTACATAAGTATTGAACTAAAACCATAAACCATAGTTTACTAAACGCTGTCTTAAAACTAAGATGAGCTTGCACTGAGGAATGACTGGGGGCACTAATTTGACACAATAGGCTTTCACATAAATGATAGACTGTGTGAATTCCGGGGGGGGGGGCTATGGGAGGATGCCGTGGGGCGTGGGTATAAAGATGATTATGCTTGAGATGGTCTGCATAAAATGCACAAAAATGCAATAAAAACAAATTAAAAAACACTAAGACTGACAGATGCCAAGGCTAGTGAAGTGTATCAACAGATATTTAGGTTGAGCCTGAAGTGAAATTTTTTGAATTTAAAACATCAGATTCATTAAAATATTTGATTGCTATAATAAGTGCAAGGACTAGATTGATAAGTGAGCATGATCTGAGTCCAAAAGGATGGCGCCATCTTATGGAAGGGCTAGATACTGGAACAGTTAAACAGGTATGGAGTGGATAGTGAAATTTGGAATCAAAAGTGATTAATTCTAACTGAGAAGAATGGAAGGTGTTGGGAGACTCACAGAGTTGATGAAATTGAACAAAACCTTATTGGATAGGAATATGAATAAGTGATTCCTGCCTATCAGAATGATTTGTTTGTAGTCATTGTTTCTAATGCTCCTTGCTTAAGGCAGCACTTGTCGCTGTAAATTTTGGGATTTTTATCTGCAAGAACTGGTTTATTTTTCTTGGTTTGTACTTTAAAGAATAGATATATTCTTTCTGCTTAAATTAAACACAAAAGTTTTCCAAATCCAGATTAAATATTAACTCTTTCTGATAGAAATAAATTAGGAGATCAGATGAGCAATTGCTTATAGTCATAGTCTGACAAGTACCCTAAACTACATTGGAAAAATCAAGACATCTAAAAATAAAATCTGTAAGGCAGTTTCTTAACTCAACCACTCACCTATTTAGTCAAATATTAATACCTGTTGGGCACCAGTGATAGTTTTGGTAATTTGAAAGTTTTTCTGGTTAAAGATAAAACTAATAATAATATATGAACTAAGTAAGAAAATAAAGCATAAAAGCTAGCCTGAAAATGAAACAAAACAAGAACAACAGTTTTGAAAATCTAGTAAGAAGATGAAAAGAGTGAGCCAGGGGGACAAGGAGCATCTTTGACTAGGCTGACAGAGGACTTTGTCTTGAGAAGATATTTTACCTTCAACCTCAATGAATATAAGAAGTCATTGGTGGGGCTGGCAAGATGGCTCAGCACATACAAAAAGGCAATTCCTGGAAAATTTGTGTTCAATCCGATCCTGATCTCAGGGACCCACATGGTGGAAGGAGAGAACCAAGTCCTATGGACTGTGGTCTGATGTCCACATTCATACAGTGGAAGCTGCATACCTTCCACCACCCACACTAAATATACAGATAATTTAATAGTAAAACAAGTCCACTGTGGCTAAGCCTAGGACCTGGGGATTCTGGGACAAGTTTATGCTAGCCACAAGGGAAGTAGATTTCTGTTGTCTTCTAGAAACAAGAGGGCTAGCTAAGTGGAATTCTTTTCTCAGAGCTAAAAACAGATAGAAGAGAATATCAATCTCTAACATTATCTTAAGTGGTTTTGATTTTGTTCTAATTGCACTGGAATGCTGTTGAAGGGTTTCTTGAAATTGGAAAACTCAGCTATTAAGTAGAAAATGAAATGTGGCGAAGACAGAAGTCTACTGCAGGTTATGATTGATTCCCATTGTAAGTAGATATACTCTTGACTAACTTTACGAATTAAAATAGTAACATTTTCCCTGCTTAAAAATCACCCTAAAATTTTCTTGAATTTTTGGGCGGAGAGAATTGGCCAACATACAAGTAAATGTGCCTAATAACGAATGAGCCAATTTACATATACGGGCTATTAACATTTATGTGAAGATGAACTTACATCTATCATACCTAAAGCCTCATCGAAATGACCATTGATACCTCCCACTAAGACCATAGTCAATATCTGATTTTGAAATATTCATGTGAGTCTTTTTTTGGACACACCATTTTGCCATAGAGCCAGGAATAAAATGAAATTGCATAAGATATAACTAGTGTTCTGAAGCATACTTTCTCTTCCACAGGGAGCCCATCTTAAAGGATTACATTTTCATGGATTTGTGTAACACATCTGACAGTGCTGCTTTTGTCCGTTAGACTGGCAAATGTCCAGCTTCCTTTCTTGAATGAGACCTGAATCTGGAAAGCTGTAATCCATGCTTCATTTCCAATGGCATGCTTTGTTGTGATGGTTGTTACTTCCCACACTCTCCCTTAAGACCCACCTTCTAGCTCTCTCTGCTATAATGCTATTTCAACATCACCCTTTGATACAGTTCAGGTTTCTGCCAAGTCCTCACCTGGAACCTTTCACTAGTTGAGTTCTTGATTTATGATGCATGATCAGTTACTACTTGAGTAAAGAGTGTAGAAGCTGTGTAATTACAGATGGAATGTATTCTGTGCCTATGAAAAGTCCAACAATGCTATGAGACAATTGCTCTTATTTTATGCTTTTTGATAGATGAAGAGACTGAGACATACAAAAATATGAATTCCCAAGCAAGCTGTTAGAGAAACTATTAAACCCAGGTATTCTTGCCCAACAGAGTGCCCTGGGCTAGATCCCTTATCTGTTGCCCTAGTCCTGAATCTGAATGATTCCTGTCTTTTGGATTATTAAGAAAAAGAAAATCTGCCCTGGTCTCCCTCTCTAGGCATACTTTGGCATACTTACCAAGGCAATAGCTGTATGTTCTTTGGAGCTGGACCATGTGAAATTCCTTAGCTGTATCTCTGGTGCACGCTCTATGCTTTATATATAGGCTGCATTTTAAGAACATGCAAACTATGCAGCTGTACAGGATACCACACACTGAGGAGCTCTGTGCTTAGTTACTGTAATATTCTATTGTGGTCCAAATATTCTCCATCACTTTATCTTTGAACAAGTACAATGGAATGTGAGCAGCAAAGATGAGAACAATGGCCATGTCCAAAGTTGCTTTATGCAACTTCCCTGCATCAGCAGCCAGTTACATCAGCAAAAAGTGATGAACTAAAAGAAAAGGAAAGGACAGGGCAACCCCCAAGTTCCTTTTCTGTCTTTTGTGGCTCTTTAGGAAGCCTGAATGCTCAATAAGCCTGAATATATATCAAGAAGTATGATAAAAAACACTCAAGTCTGGCTGTTGATGCATTTTCCTTGTTCTGGTAAGAGCAAAATACATACAAAATCCAAATTGTGCTGCAAAATAAAACATGTGATTGAACTTTCTCTTAAGTGATCTTGCATTTGCACTTAAAATTGATAGTATGCTGAAGAAACATGAATGGGGGGCTGGAGCAATGGCTCAAAGGTTCAGAGCACTGGGTTGTCTTCCAGAGAACCTATGATCGATTCCCAGTACCCACAATGGGGCTAATAACCATCTGTAACTCCAGTTCCAGGGGATACAACTCCATCTTCTGACTTTCTCAGGCATTGCACCACATGAATGTACTTACATACATGCAGGCAATACACTCATGCACATAAAAATAAAAATAAATACAATTTTTAAGAAAAGAAAGATGAATGGTAAAATTCATCCTCAAAATTCAAATTTTTAATTTTTCTTACAGCAGTAGTAGTGGGTAAACCCTAAACATGATGTCAAGAGAAAGACTGTGAAACCGAAGAAAGTGTTATGTTTTCATTTAATACGACTTTCCACATTCTTTCCAAATTTTGGCCTAATCTTGTATTTTCATTTTGTTCTTGGTCCCCTAAATTGTGTAGCTAGACCTGATTGGCCTACATTGTCCTGGACCCAGCAAGCCAGTGTTTGTAAGGCTCCACCTCAGATGAGACCTCAGTGATTCTATTTATTCTGGAAAACTGTGCATTATTTTCTACAAACTCATAAAAGACAATGCCCCCTTTTCATTCCTTATTCATTCATATCGTTCATTCTACAAATATTTGCTGCTTATTAAAAGTGAGCCAGTGTTCTAGGTATATTGTAAATGTGTGTGTGTGTGTGTACACTACATATGTGCATTCAGTATGCTTATTCATGTGCTTGCTTGTTCATCTGTGTGCTTGTTCATGGAGGCCAGAGGATAACCTCAGATGTCATTCCTTAGGTGCTTTCCACATCATTTTTTGAGACAAGGTTTCTCCTTGGCTTGAATTATGGCAAGTAGACTAGGCTGACTGGCAAGCCAACAAGTCCAAGGTATCTGGGAGTCCTTATCCCTCTTGCGTTTGGATTGCCAGTACACCATGGCTGACTTTTTTAAAATGTGGGTTTTGGGTATTGAACCCGGACCCTCATGCTTGCATGACATGTATTTTCTGACTGAGGCAACTCCCCAGTCATTTTTCTCTTTTAATAGTGATGTAGCTCCAAAGTTTGACTAATTATTCACCCAGGGGGGCTAAGGACAATGTGGACCAAGTAGATCAAGCTACAAATTATAGGAGACCAAGAAAAAATTAAAATACAAGTTCAGGTCCAGTGTTTGAAAAGTGCATGGAAAGCCCTAAAGTGAAAATATGAGGCTTTTCTTTTGCTTCATGGTCTTTCTATTGACTTGACATTGTGTTTATTATTTAACAGTTAAAAGTGTTCTATGAAAAATTAAAAGTTTAAATTTTGAGGATGAATCATACCATCCATTCTTATTTAGCATTGTACTGATTTGAACACAAATAATGGTCACTTAATTCAAGTGAGAATCAGTTTTTTATTTTGTAGAATGATTTATATTTTATATAATGTCCTTCTATTGTCTAGAATAGATACTCTGTTTCTCAGTTATCAGCTTATCACTTAGAGGTACAATTGAATGTCTGCTATACATTGGCCAATGTGCTTGTTCATCTTTTTTGTCCCCATAATAATCATTGAATGAATAGAAACAGATGATAAATAAATACTCTGTAGGCGCCAAATGGATGACATAAACAGAAACATATCTTTGTCAAACCTAACCAGTGTGACCATGAGTGGAAGAATAATCCTAAAGGAGAGAAATGGACTTAACCATGATGATTTTTATCAGTTGCCATTTATTGGTGCTTCTCAGCCAGAGACTTCATATAGGCTTCTAGATAAGCTCCATCAAAGTTGCTGTATGCCAGGATGGAAGAGCAATGGTGGAATGCTGGATGACATTGCTGGCACCGGTTGGCCTTGAGTCCTTTATCTCCATGTAGTTAAGAATGGGCCCAAGACTACTGACAGCAAAACATCCAAGAACTCAAATGTGTGAGAAGGAAAAATGGCTTTTATTTTAAAATGGCCTTAGGAAATCCTGGAGCACAATTTCAGGTGTTAGAACATAGCTGTGAAATGTGGTGGGGGGACAGCAGTAGGCACAGCGTATCAGAGCACAGAACATCATCTGAACAGGGCGAGAGTTTTCTTTCTTTTTTCTTTTTTTCCCTTTTGTTCTGTTCTTTTTTTTTTTTTTTTAAGGTTTTAACTGTGGATGAAAAGAGTCAGGACTGAAAAGACAATTGCTTGGAATTCAGGCACTATAATTATCACTCCAAAGAATATCTACCGCTCTGTAAGGGAAAGATTGTCACAGAAAGAAGAAAACAAACTGTGGTGAAAGAGTGGAATGGACAGTGGTCTTCCAGTTACAGCCCAGCAAGAATGCAGAACCTGCTGTATGTGCTGCTGAAATGATCTGCCTGCGTTCTGAAGTCAGAGAGGGAGTCAGCAGAGAGTTGAATGGGAGAATGGAGTTCTTATATTAGCAAAGGACAGAGTTAGGGGGTGCAGTTTCAGAGCAGAATGAGTGATCTCAGTGGATATTTTGGGGAAAGTATTTCAAGCAGTGGGATCAGTGAATATAGTTCAGAAACAACAAGAATGAGTGGACAGAATGGAAAGAGTGAGTGAGATTATAGATTAAAATTATGGAGGTAGTGCAGAGGGACCCAAAACAGAAGAGCCCATAAATTCTGAGGGGCACTTTGACTTTCATTCCAAGTGTAATAGGATATCATATGAGCACATTGCATGAGTGAGTGACATCCCTATTATCTATGTAACAAGAACCAGTTTGCCTGTTATATAGACTCTAAAAAGGCAGAGAGGTGGTAGGAGAGAATATGACTCCCATTGGGACTTGCAGCAGAGAAAGCAGTGATGTATAGAAAGATTCTAGGCATAGTTTCAAAGTAAACACACTTTTTAGATGATCAATTCTGATTTCCAGAGAAAAACAAGAAGATAAGTATGACTACAAAATGTTTGCAGCTCTGTGAATGGTTTGACTGGACTTGAGAAACCTGGGGCAACACACAATGTGATGGTTGCAATCAATAGTTCAATTTTTGAAGTGTTTGTTGATGTCATTTATGAAGTTGTCTGCCATTTGCTGTGGGGATGAGACTATTAACAAAAGGATGCCAATTAGTGAGTATTCATCAGAAAACACACATGCACACACACACATGCATACACACACACACACACATACACACACATATGCACCAGAAAGATAATGTGTTTTGAGTCTATTAGTTACAAGAATAGATTCAGTAATTAAATTATGTAACTCTAGAACTCTATACTGGAAAGTAGTACCACATATTGTAACTAGGAAAAATTAAGATACAGGACTAGGTTAAAAACTATCTTGAAAGTCAGAAGTAGTGCATTACACCTTTAATCCCAGCACTGCGGAGGCAGAGGCAGGTATACTTGTATGAGATCAAGGCCAGGCTGCTCTGCATAGTGAGTTGTAGGTCGGCTGGGGCTATAGGGAGACACTGCCTTTGAAATGATTAGCCCTAAGTGACACATCTTCAATGCAACCTCTACACTTAAGATGAATGCATCTCTTTTTTAAAAATATTTTATTCATTTTTATGTATATGTATCGCCTGCAAGTATGTAAGTGCACCCAAGTCGTGCAATGCCCATGGACGTCAGAAGAGGACATCACATCCAATGAAAGTGGAATGATAGACATTTGTCAGCCACCATGTGGGTACTGGGAACCGAACTCAGGTACTCTGTAAGAGCAGCCAGTTCTCTTAACCACTGAGTCATCTCTTAAGTCCAAAATGAATGCGTCTCTTAATCCTCACCAGATAAATTAACTAATGCAGCAAATGGTGATTAACAGAGAAAACCACAATTGGCCAATGTGCAGAGAACAAAAGGTTATAGAGTGTTTATCCCTGAATAGGACACCTATTTCAAACTTCTGCCTCCCAAGGCTCAGGGGTCATTGTGGAAGAGGAGGTGGAAAGACTGTAAGAGCCAGAAGGAGTGTACTACCACAAGGAAACAGAGTCATCTGGATAACAGGTCATTTACTCAGATGAACTCACAGCAATGTTGATAGCATGCACAAACCCTTTGCAAGCTCAAACCAGACAAAATCAGAGCATAGACATGGAGAAGTAGATTAGAAAATCCAACACAATTTAAGGAAGTTTTGACAAGTGATGGCTGTTGGGAGGGCAAAGACATAGCCTTCCAGGGATAGGACTCTTGGTGAGACTAATGGATGGACTCACATTGAAGGACATTTGAGGGTACAAATCAGACTGTATAGGCAATATTAAGGGTGAATGTGATCAAAACAGATTGCATAAAATACTCAAAGGATTAATAAAAATATTATTTAAAAGGTAACTTTCAGGAGATTTGTTACTCTAAAATTCTAAAATTTGTGTTTTTGTAATAATATTGAGTTAACTTTTCAACGGTGAAAGAAAGAAACAATGATGCTCTTTCATCTGAGGATAAAGTGAAAACAGAATGTGCACACTTACAAGCTTTGGGGATATCAGCCATTTTCTTTGGAACTCATTCGAGATAGCAGTCTATATACATAGCAACAAAGATGTGCAATGCAGGGGTTTTCCCTGTAAAATGTACCCCAGCTGAAGTCAGCAGTCTCCAGTCACTTAATAGCTTTTTATCCTTAAGAATAGAGCAATTGTGAGTGTAAAGGTGAACTAAAGGGCAAATCATGACTATGTGTCTGTATGAGTGTATATTTGTACAGGTTTCCCAATGTTTCAGTGACTTTAAATCATGACTCATGTTGCTTCACATTCAATCTGCAATCTCTTCACAGAACTCTTCCCATTTTATAATTGGATGTTTGTGATCTTATCTGATACTGTCCCTCTTCCACCAGAACTTAAGTTCTTCAGGATGGTGTCTGATGTATTTTGGGGACGTAGGCAATAATCATTGCATGAGTTAGTGAGTGAACAAAAGACTATAGCAAAATTCCCAAGACTGTCTGACTCTGCCTTTCTTCAGCACCACTCTTTCCTATCCAAGAAATCTAGAAAATGCTCCTTTTCTGATAGTCCCATCACATACCATTGAATTACTAGACAAAGATGGAGAATAAATTCTATTTTGAGAATCACGTAAAACTTCCTAGAATTCAGAGAGAATAAGCTCTTTGTGGAATATTCTGCTTTTCATTCTTCAATTGTCTAATTAGCACTGTGAGCCCGAATTCTTCATTTCTGCATCCCCTTTACATCCTTTACATAAAACAAAAGCTTGGTTCACAGCCTCACAGGATATCCCTAGTAAATATTTATTAAATGGACAAAATTTTCTGATGGGATTATGCATTGATTCAAAGCTCTGTAAAACACCAAAGCTACAGGAGGATAATAGAGTTAAAAAGCACAGCTGCTCTCCTGGGGCATATGCCAGTATTTATATTGCTCCTTGCCACATAATGACAATCCTAGCATTAGATACTTATGCATTTCTTTGACCTGTGTGAACCTTATTGATATGTGAAATTCTAGGCATAAGATAAAGCAAAAGTTTGAATAGAAGTTATTCAGAGAAAGACTCACTGAGATAGAACAGTGTGGATCTCATTGAATATTTTTTAGTGGAAAAAAAAGACTGTTCAAAGCCCAGCGGTTGCTACTATGTATTTGACCCACTGTTTCAGCCTGCAATTTCAGATGTTGTGAAAACTCCAATAGAATGTAACATCACCAAAAGAACAGTGCTCACTTGCTGAACCTTGCCTCTTGCTGATAGAATAGAAAGTGTAATAGAAAAGAAAATTTTAGGCTGACTTCAGCTTCAAAAGACAAAATGTGGGTTGCTTCTTAGGAAGAATGAAACATACATTTCAATGGGAAAATGGGAAGCCAGAGGTCACAATTGCTGTAGCACAAATCTCAAGGAGGAATCGATATCAAACCATTACTTAAAGGTGCCATGGAATGCACAGGAGGCCAGAACAATAATGTTTCAGGATTCAGAGAAGTGAGAAAGGAAAATCTCCCCATCAGTCAAGTAAATGCGCTTTTCCTTTCGACCCCCAAATACAAGCACAATACTTGACCTTTGAAGGAAATTTTAATTAAAAGTACCAAAAGGGTATATAGATGAGAACATCCTTTTTCTTATTAAGTGAGATGGCTTTATTCATGAATGAATATTCTGTTTTGGAAAATCAAGTTTCACAACCTATGAGACTGATTTTAAGTATTAGACAGGAAGGGAAAAGGGTTAAGTACATCAGATGAGACAGGTTTGGGCAGCTGATTGTTGCCATTTGCCAAGGTAGGAAAATGAATTTCTTCTAGTGAAAGGTAAGGACTTTTCGGCATGCTCTTGTGGGATTGCTTGTCTTGTTCACTACTGAATAACAAATGCCTGTCAAAGACCTGCCTAGGTTTTGTTAAACATATGTCACTTGTTGAATAAATGAAAGTCAAAATAGCATATGTAGAACTGTGGTTGGGGAGATTTGGCTGGAGACATAGATTGGGGTCATCCTTTTTCCATGGGAGCTTTAAAAAAGCATCTACTGAGTAAAGTTAGTGTAATGGCAGAAATTTGAAGTATTCTGTGGTACTTAGAGTTTGGGAGATACATTTTCGGCCCCTCCTCTCATACAAGGGTAGTACTTTCTGGAAATGGTACTGTTGAAAGGAAAAGATGTTCTTGGAGTCAGTCTTGTGCACCAAGGAAGAGGAAGAGACAACAAGAAGATAAAAATGTTGAGACCTTGACACTGTGAGGCTTCAGCTTGGCAGCTATTTCATTTCATCCTCACATGAACTGCATGAAGAAAGGAAAGTAGGTGTGAACCTGGGTAAAAATGGGAAGAGCCTCATTTCTGCATTTGTTCTAATTGTTTGAACTTCTAATTGGCTGGAACCTGCCTTCAGAATTGCTAAATATCTGTACATACCCACAGCATATGGGGTATATATAAGTATATATGAGCATTACTTACCACTTTAGCAAGCAAAAGAAAGGAGACTCCATGATTGAAAGTTCATGGTCACAGCACTTGTAATTATTTTAGCTGAGATGATGTGACTACACTTAGGCCATCTAAGCCAGATGCTACCTTCATCATCTCTCCCTGAGCTTTCAGCTCTGTTTTTCTTTTCCCCGATACCAAGGAAACAATTGCTTTATGGACAGCTAAGCACTCTGTTTATGAAGTTTGGGCTCTATCATGTTCAGTTTCTGACTGAATGGCTTCCCAGTGGGTCAGTGGTTGTTTTTCAACAGAATTTCCAATGAAAATATCCTGGATAGTTCTCATTTTTGTAAAAATTTGTGCAGTCTTCAGGTATCCCAGTTGGTCCAGTCCCTGACATCAGCCTCAAAGTCACTGCTCCTAAAAATGCGATTAATACATGCTTCTTTCCATCTATTTATTCTCATTCCTTGATTTGCTCTCAAAAGGACACAAAACATTTTAAGCACATAGTTCTCACAAAAAGAATATTTTATATTACAAAGAGCTAGGGACCTGACTCTTGTTGTATATGCTCTTTGAATAAAATCTAGAAGTAGTAGGTTTTCAGTGTGGAATAGTCATGGAAGTGGTCTGTCAGTAAAATACTGAACAGTACAGTTAAATGCAATCTGGAATTGCTCTGACAGACTGTTAGAGACAGTGATGACAACTACTTAAAGGGGCTCATTTAGGTAATCTAAATTGCTTGCATATTGCGTGTAAAATAGTCTATCTTCTTCAATAATGACAATACTTTGAAAGACTAATGGAGTATATAAGCCTGGAATCATTCCATTCCCCAGTGAATCCTTTGATAGCTTGCCAGTGAATCCTTTGATAGCTTGAATCTAAAACTTACATTTTATATTAAATACTCATAAAAGTAAACAGCAGAGATTCTTTAAATTATTTTGATCCCAACAATTCCAGATTGGTTAAAATTTCCTCTATTGAAAGAAATCCTAAACTAGCTAAAACTCAGATAACAGAAAGATTTTGGATTTGGGGAACTGCTTTTCTTTACAAAGCTCCTAAAAACAGTTAAAAAAAAAAGTTTCGGTGGAAAAATCAGCTATAATGGCAATAGCAGTGTCACAACTCACAATTTCAATTAACATTGCATTAATTAGCAGCACATAGATTAGAATCCAAGGAAATGTATGCCTGTGTGTCTACATGAGTGTATATTTGTACAGGTTTCTCAGTGTTTTAGTGACTTTAATTATTTCAAAGAGATTTGGTATCTACTCATTAGGCTCTTCTGAGCACAGACACTATCCAGAGAAATTTGTGAGTTATATCCTAAAAATATCATGAATATCAGTGCCACTTACGCATATTGCTAGCATCAACCCATGTCTCTTTCTCCTCTATACCCAGTCATCCATATTTGATTTCTCCTTTTGAATGCCATACATTTAAATCAGGCCCATCATATGTTTTGATTCTACAATCACTCTCCCTTCACCCACTTCTTCACTTTGCTGCTAGAATTACTTTTTAAAAACATTTATTTCCTTCTTGCCTTACACTCATCATTCAAATATCCATTTTTCCCCCCTTTATTCACAGCAACAAATTCCTCTAACTATTGTGGCTTCTGCCACTCTTCACCAATATCCCTCAATCAGATTATGCTTGGACAATGTAGTGTGGCTACAGTGAAGAAATCCTCATGCCACATAAAGTAGAATATAGCCCCAGATTGGCTGATAGCTATCTGACTACTTGAAAGACCTGTATGAAGCTGATACTATTTTGTTTTGGATGACAGTCTCAAGAACAAACTGCCAGCGCTAGAGAGATGGCTCAGCAGTTATGAGCACTGGTTGCTCTTGCAAAGGACCTGTGTTAATTCCTAGCACCCACATGGTAACTAACCATGGTTGTAACTCCAGTTCCAGGTGATCCGACACCCTCTTCTGATCTCCATGGGCATTGCATGGCATGGATGCACTTACATACATGCAGGCAATACACATGAAAAATGAAAATAATAAATAATATATTTTTTTAAAGTAGGCTTTCTGGTAGCTATCTTGGTTGAAGGTGTAGTCTGAAACCAGCATGGAGAAAAGTAAAGAACTCAGCTGGAGTGAGTTTTGGGTGCAATTTGAGTCCAGTTTCATACAATTGCTACTCATGAGATCAATTAACATAAGATTTTTGTCTCTTGAAATCAAATAGGTCCTAAGCAAAACATCTTTAGAATGAAATGCAAACTCTGTGCCTGGACATTCAAATCCTTTCAAAGGCAGTCTTCAGTCACTTTCTTCCTAATTCTGTCTCTGTTGCAAAGAATATCAGCGTCACACCTTTGCAACATTCATTCATTCGCTCTTGCATAATGTTTCACATCAGTGTTCATCTACATATCTCCAAGGAGGACAAATCTGCTGTCTACTTTCAATTCCCAAATGCATTTGCTCATGTTTACACCATTGTTAAGTAAAGCAAGAAAACTCAGCAGGTATTAAATAAGCATTTAAAGAATGAATATATTGGAGGCTGGAGTGATGACTCAGCAGTGAACAGTACTGACTGCTGTTTCAGAGGATCCGGGTTCTATTTCCAGCACCCACATGGTGGCTAACACTCCTCTGCAACTCCATGTAAGTCGAATTCACTGCTGGGAGGTGCATGTGGGATCCAATTCCCTCCTCCCAAGGTCCTTGCAACAGCCTGAGGGGGAAAAAAGAAAAATTCTCCAAACCCCAGTTTGAAGAATCTTAACGAGTTTATTGGACTTGCTAACTGAGCTTGGGGTGCAGGTTTACTTACAGAGAAGTGCCACTGCACCCCCCATTCATAGCTCATGCAGAAAGTTCACATCCAGACATAAATCCTCTGGTTCAGGACAGCCTTACAAAATGGGGAGAGGCCACCCTTGTGGTTTTCCCAGCTTTTAAACCCTTAGCCCCTCCCTTGCAAGCAGGTGTCGTCAATTGATTGGCTGGAAGAAGGAAGGGGCGTGGCTTCTTTGCAGAGCAAGGGAAGGAGGCGGGTCCATGGCATGTCATCACAGGGTCAGAGGAACATCTTCGGGGTCACACTCCATCTCCATGGCATTGCACTAGTGCACTGAGTGCACTTACAAACATGCAGGTAATACACTCATACATATAAAATAAAAATAATAAGTATTTTTTAAAAATGAATTTACTCATACCCACAAATAGCCTATTTGGCATCGTATTTTTGACTGTCTTGTTAAAATATTTAAAAAATCTGGAATAAATTAAATTTAGCTGTTTATAGCATTTTGAACTCATTTTTATCAACTGTCAGCTATTTTTATTGGTGGACTACAGCTCTGGCATCCCCCAAACTTGATTATCAAGATCACAAAGAAGTTAATGTCACAGTGATGTGGGGCCTTCCTCACAGTCATTTGGATTCAGAATGTCTGTGGTGGGACATGTGTATTTAGAAACATATCCAGATGATTCTCAGTATCAGAAATATTGGAAAAATAACAGCATTTAGACAGATAGAAAATAGCAATTTATGTGATTAAGGTTGGATGATGAAGTTAAAGTGTCTATAAAATCTTAAGGTAAATCTTCATTTGGAGTTGGGGTGCGGTGGTGGAATATCAGCACTTGGCACTAGGTGGAAAATGAACAGCAAGAGGAGAGAGAATGAAACTAGTGTCAGAAATTTTAATCTTTCAGTTTCCCCATGACATTGTTTTTATCTTGCCAACAGTGATCTTTTTTCACAGATTTCTAAAATGTGACATAATGATTTTGTGGTTCATTTTAGAGAAAATCGTATAAATAATTTTATGTGCTCACTTTATTATAACTAAGATGGTCTTTATCAGTGGACAGAATACTTGAGGTGGTTTTTGCTTTTTTAATAAAATGGAATGTACATGTTATAAGACACTGGTGCTACAGGATGTTATCACAACAGAAAGAAGCAAAGCCACTGATTCTGCTAATCTGTTGATAGCCTCAGACCTGAGAACATTTTATGAATGAGGTTAAACATGCTAACATCTTGAAGAGTTGGAGGATTAACTTTTAAGCTCATCAGTCCTGTATATGGCTAAGAAATAATGTCCAGCTGCTAAAAATAGATCAGCTTCTTTTCCCTTCAGAAGACTTCAAATGACTCTGCATGTACCTAGAATGCTTTTCCTTTGATTTTCATTTATTTTTAACTGTTTTTCACCTCTTTGTTTTTGTTTTCTGGTCATTGCTTTGTTTTGATTTTAATTTTTTTAAGTATTTTATTTATTATTTTTATTTTAAGTGCATTATTGTATTTCCTGCACATGTGTAGTAAGCGTACCTGTGTCATGCAATGCTGTTGAAGGTCAGAAGAGGGCATCAGAGCCCCTGAATCTGGAGTCATAGAAGGTTGTGAGCCACCATATAGGTGCTGGGAACTGAACCTGTGTTCTCTACAAGAGCAGCCAGTGCTCTTAACTACTGAGCCATCTCTCCAACCTCCTGTTTTGTTTTGTTTTGAGACTGGACCTCTGTAGCCCCAGCTGGTCTGGAACTAGTTATGTAGGCAGGCCTCAGTTTCCCAGAGACCCGTCTGCAGCTACTTCTTGAATGCTGAGCCTAAAGGTGTATACCACCACTCCTGACTCATGGTTTTCACCTTTTTGGAGAGTTTCTGAAATTGCTTGAACAAGGAAGGCTCAGAAATGTTGACAAAAATAAATATATGCTTTCATAGCCACAATATCCTTACCATAAAAGAAATATGAAGATGCTATTCATCGTTTTGGGAGAGAGGAATAAATAGTCTCTGAAGCCATATAAATTTTCCCTCACTAAGAGTTTGAAGGAATGAAAAGCTAGAATTCAGTGCAGTTAAGTTTTATTGTTAGCAACAAATGGTGGGAAAATGTGTGTATGATGACATAAAATTCGTAAATCTGAATCGTGGTGCATGTTAAATAAATGCCAAAAGAAATAAAGGCGTTTCAAGGAAGTTGATGCCATACCTGAGTTCATTTCCATTTATACTTGCAATTCTATGCATTTAAATGATTTTAAAAGGAATTTTTAATAGAAATGTTAATTGAGAATAGTGTTCACTTAACAAGGTTTCTCATAGTCCTTTATGAAGCTATAATTACTGATTTGTGTTATATATTTAAGTAGTAGGGAAGTCAGTAAATTGAAATTTAAGACTATTTTAATTGAGAATTCTCCCAAATTATACTATTTAGTATAACTTTCAACCATATTATCTGTGTTTTCTAGAAAGTACTACTTCTCTTGATTAAATGCTGCATTAGTGAACTAGTATTTGACCTGAAAGGTTTATAATGTTCACTTAAGAACCAAAACCCAATGCGACAGTGTTCTCTCCCCCACCCATCAATGTGTTTGTATATGTGGGTATGTTTAATCTCTCTCTGTGTGTCTTCTGTTTCCTGGTTTCTGTCTTTCTCTCTCTGTGTGTCTCTCTCTGTTTCTCTGTTTCTGTCTCTTTCTCTCTCAGGTCTCTCTCCCCTTATGTAGTTCAGTTTAATTTGAAAAAGAACTATATTTTCTTTCTCTTCACGTATCTTTATTGCCTAACTAATCGGATGGGAATTTTAGTTATATGAGTATGTGAGTACATGATGCAGGAATGAAATGAAGGTTACCCAACACTGGTGGGAATGCTGCTAGATACTCTTCTAAGACAGTTAGTGAAAGGGCCACAGGATCACTCAGTAGAGACCTTGAATTGCTCTTTTGATAAGCAAATCATTTCATCTCAATTGGATGTGTTTCTTTGGAACCTTGCTTTTGATATAGACCCTGTTTGACCCATATAATGAGCTTTATATTGTTGGTTTGAATTGATTGAACCTATGATGTTAAGTGTTAAATAATGCTGGATTTTCATAGAAGGTCATAAATTCTTAATGTGATGAGAGAGAGAGAGAGAGAGAGAGAGAGAGAGAGAGAGAGGAGAGAAAGAGATTGATTCTGCTTCACTTGAGTAAAACTCCTTGAAATATGTTGGGAGGCCCTATATGGTGACACATGCCAGTAATTTCAGCACAAGGAAGCTCAAGAAGGAGGATCTAGAGTTTGAGGGCTTGCATGGGCAGTATAGTAGAACCCTGTCTCAGAAAAGAAAAGATAACATATGTATTTAGGTCCTGTCCAAACAAACCTAGTTGTAGATACATGTGGAGAGAAGGATTTTGTATGTTTTCTCTCTTCCTTTGTGTTTTCACATTTTATTTCTTGGTGTTTTGCTTTTGCAATTAATGAAATATAAAATAGAAATGCAAATGCTTTGAATAAAGTATGTACTATTTGGCAAGTAAGTATAAATAAAAACCTAGGATTAACAAGTTCTATTCTGTTTTAGAACATTTTCTTAGTTTTAACTGCAAAAATGGTAATAGCAATAATAACAGGAAATATCATTTGGAGCATTTAATCTGAAGAATGGCCGCATAGTACTGTTGTCTTATAAAAATTAAGTGCAAGTGACAGAATTAAAGTATTTCTTATTCAGTTATGACCCCACTAAATAAAGGCTGAAGGCACTATTTCTTAAGAATGTTTAATAGATCAAGGTCTTGAAAGTTTTCTTTATAATCAAATGAGTTTAAGAACCCCAAACCTACACACAAATGAATGGGCTTATTCTACGGTTAGTTTCTCAGAACCTTTTCAATGGATGCTATGCCTTGTGATTGCCTGGGAAGAGAACCAATGCACCATGCTTCCTAAGCCTCTTCACTAACTTTTCTTACACAGAATTTCTGCCAACATTGGGTATCATGTAGTTTGGTGTAACAGAGAAAGGGACACTTTTGCTGCTAGACTCAAGTAGGACCTCATCTTCTGCCATGGCTCTCTCCAACTATCCTTTTAGGTAGACTTAGCTCATCTTTTAGAATTTCTCTGTATATTCACTCAAACATAAAATCACCTTTCATGTTTTAACTATCTGGGTAATGAGATACCCTCCTTAAGAGAAGGAATATGTTTATATGAAATAAATTTCTCCATGAGAAGATATGCTCAGAGAATTTATTGTAAAAATTTCAGACATCCAAAAAGTATAAAGAATAAGACTGGACATGGTGGCACATAGCTGCAATTCCAGCACTCTGAAGGCTGTGCTGGAGGATCACCAAAGTTTTGTGATCAACCTGGTCCACATACTGAGTCCTAGGCTAACCAGGACTACATCGTAAGAATCTGTCTCAAAAAAAAGAAGGAAGGAAAGAAGAAAGGAAGGGAGGGAAGGAGGGAGGGAGGGGGCAGAGGGAGGGAAGGAGGGAGGGAGGGGGCAGAGGGAAGGATGGGGGAATGTAGGGAAAGAGAGCAAGAAAGAGAGAGCATCCATTTAAGTACAAGCTTTTAGAAACAAAACATTGCAATTCCTACTCTCCACTCATTATCTTAAAATTATGTCTTTTGAAGTTGAAAAGTTCAAGTATATGTTTTATTTATTTATTTATTTATTTATTTCTTCTTTCTTTCTTTCTTTCTTTCTTTCTTTCTTTCATTCTTTCTTTCTTGTGAATGCTTTGCATGGAATCACCACCCTCTGCAATTGCAGACTTGTGATTCTTTTCTATGTTGTTGATTTTACAGTCGCTGTGATCGAATTAAGCTTCTTGCAAATGCATAATCTCCTTTTGAGGTCTTTGTTTGAATTAATCTGACTTTGGGATTAAAGTACGGTTAGGTATCATTGCATACGCTCTATTTGGTCTTGAGAATCTTATCTATTTTCCAATTTCTTGGTAAATTAAACTTTTAATTATTATACTGGTTTCCATTTATCTCGAGTATTATTTAATCTTTAAGTCTATTAGGGTTGGTAACAATATAGTTATAGATAATTGCTATATACTAGTTTTTAGCATTCTGGATCTTGTGCCTTATATATGCCTCTCATAAATGCAGCATAGATAATTTTTAATTAAAATCTAAAACATTAATCCATCCTGAAAATACCTACCTTTTAACTGTTAAATATATTGGATTCATATTTCCTCATCAATATTTCTTCTATAAACATTTACCATGCACATTTATCAAGATCTTTGATTAATAAACTAGACTCTTTAGGCTCTTTCTGTATAACAATACATTTCAAATAGCAGTACCACTTTCCAATTTATGTTGTTATTTTCCAAGTTTTAGAATCTTGGTCTTAGTCCCCCAAATTGTTACTCTTACTGTTGCTTTGCAGTTTGGCCTTGCTTAGATTGACCCACACACTCATGACACTTTTTGTTCAACACTATTATGTGTCAATTTTCCCATTTCTTTCCAGAAATTCCTCTCTGGTGGTCAATTGGTGGTAAATATTCAATTTCTGGCTTTCTAAATATCTTGATTTCATTTCCTTCAAAGAAAAATTTACCTTAGTAGATCATAATTCTGGATTAACAGCTATTTTCATTCAGAAATGAGTCACATTTTCCATGTCCTTCAGCTTCTGTTCTATTGTTTAGTAATTTATTTATTGTTTTTATTTTATGCATATGAGTATAATGCCTGCATGTAGGTGAGTGCATCTGTATCATGCAATGCCTGTGGATGGCATCAAATTCCCTAGAACTGGAGTCACAGACAGTTGTTAGTCACTATGTGGATGCTGGGAACTGAACCCAGGTCATCTGCAAGAACAGTCAGTACTCTTAACCACTGAGCTAGCTCTCCAGTCCCGCTATTTTTAAAATAATATTTTTACAGACTCTTTAAGAAATTCATTAAATGTATTTTGATCATATTCAGACCCATTCTTCAAAACAACCCTTCTTCTTCTCACCTCCACCCCCACTTCCCTACCCGCCTCACTTCATGTCCTCTATATTTTTAAGCCTATGTACTCTAATTTGTGTTCCCTAAATGCTCTTAAGTGTGAATTCATATGCTGGAGCCTGGTCAATCTACTTAGCATCAGATCCTTGAAGAAAATTTTATTTCCCTCTCCTAGCAGGTATCAGTTGCCAATAGATCGTTGTCTGGGGCTGGGGCTTCTTGACCACCTCCCCCTGTTCCAGGCTCAATTTTTGTCTGGCTTTAACTTGTGCAGGTTTGTGCATACTGTCATAAGCACTGTGACTTCATATATGCAGCTGCCCTATTGTGTTCAGATGATACAGTTTCCTTGTATCATTCACCACCTCTAGTTGTTACAATCTTTCCACTCCCTCATCTGCAATGCTCCCTGAACCCTGGGATGAGAGGGTGTGATGTAGGTGTCCAATTTAAGGCTTAGCACTCTCCAGTCTCTTATTTTTGGCAAGTTGAGATGTTGTGGATCTTTGTGGTAATCGCCATCTGCTGTAGGAAGAAACTCCTCTGGAGAGAATTGAGAGCTATATTCATCTATGGGTATAACAGTAAGTCATTAAGAACTGGTTTAATAACATGTTAATTTAGTAGCATAATGGTAGTAGGTTCTTCCCTATGGCCTATGACCTGTCTAGCCAGTTTCATGGGCCCACAAAGACATGGGCTCCATCTTTTGAAGCAGGATTAAGTCCAATCAGAAACTGTTTGTTACTCCCATAACATTCATTCCACTATTGCACCAATGTGGATATCTTGTCAGGCTAGCCATTATTATAGCTTACAGGGTTCACAGCTGGGTAAGGTTATGATTATTTTTATCTTCCAGTGCCTACATGAATGCATGTGTCCCACATGCATATCTGGTGCCTGCAGAGGGCAGATGAGGGCATCAGATCACCCAGAACTGGAGTTATAGATGGTTGTGAGCTGCCATGTGGGTGCTGGGAACTGAACCTGGGTTCTCTGCAAGAGCAGCAAGTATTCTTAACTACTGAGCCATCTCCAGTCCCTCGGCTTCTGTTCTTACTATTGAAACTTGACTATAGGGAATCCAGATTATTTTAAAGGCATTTGCACATTGTCTGAGATAAATAGGTGCTGTTATTATTATTACAGCCACATATAGGCTCAGGTGACACCACCACATGGAGGCCTCCCTCCTCCTTGCAACTGAGCCAGATATGGGAAAGAGGTGTCATCTGACTCCTAGCCTTATGTGGTAATTGGTGCAATCTGCTTCTTGTAGAAGCCATTAACCTCATGATCTTCTTTAGCATTGGTTTGACTTACAGCCTACAAGGTACATCATTCTAAACACTGTTGTTCCTCACCATTACCTGCACATGGCTATCCACATACAATTTTTTTTCTTTTCTCTGTGTTATAAAATTACACCAAATTTATATTTCTAGATGGGGCCTTCACCTGTTCTTGGAACTCACTCATCACTTATTCTTAGTTTCAATTTTTGTTTAAAGTTCCAGGGATGCCCTTCTCATAGTTCATAAGCTGAACGTACTCTAGGAGAGTAATGATCATGGCCCAACACAAACTAGTAGACTTACATAAACAACATAAGAACTTTTTGCAATGTTTTGTGATTTGCCCAGTTCTTCAACAGGAACTTTGTGGATGACAATGTCATGCTGCAATGTCAAAGGTAAGATGTACTTGTCAAAACTGAATGACCAGTCTCTTTTCACTTCCGGCACTTGATTCTTTGTCATTAATTGGCACGTGTTTTCCTCTAGAGACTGCTAGGGAAGGATTTAGTAATTTTTACAATCAAAATATATTTTGTGTATTTGTGTTTTCCTGTTTATTCCTATCCTCTACATGACAGCAAAGCTGCATTCATGAAATCTTCACAATATGGTTGCCTAAACAAGACCTGATTAATGATGACACCAGTGGACACGCCAATGTGAATGGAAGGAATTTCACAAAGTCCCACCTCTAGATGAAAAGCTACAAGTAATCAATGGGTGCTAAGGAAAGGAGAATCAATTATTTCCAGGGATAAGCTCCTGATAGGTTATCCAGTCCTGAGTAGTTAGATCTAGACACATGTACACAAACGCCAGTAAATGGACTCAGTAGATTATACATACATACATACATACATACATACATACATACATATGAATGAATATATATGTAACCAGAGTAATCAAAGAGGAGGTCACACAATTGAGAAGTAGGGGAAGAATGTGGGAAGAGTTAGAGGAAGGATGTGGAGTGGACATGATATAAAATTCTCAAAAATTAACAACTATTTAAAAATCTTATTTTGTTTTATTTTCCATGGTATTTGCTATTGTAACATGAACAATTTTACCCCTATATTTTCTTCTCTTATTAAAAAAAAAAAACCAACATCATTCTCTGAGTGAAAGACTCCATTAACACTCAGCTACAGGAACTGACATTTAAAATGACCTCTGAGGGCTGGAGAGACGGCTCAGCGGTTAAGAGCACTGACTGCTCTTGCAGAGGACCCGGATTTGATTCCCAGCACACACATGGTGGCTACGAACCATCCTTAACTTCAGTTCCAGGGGAATCTGAAGCCCTCTTCTGAGCTCCGTGGCATTGCATGACATGGGTGCATGCACATACATGCAGGCAATACACTCATACACATAAAATAAAAATAATAAAAAATGAAATGACCTCTGAGAATAATAAAAAATAAAATGAAATGACCTCTCTGCATATGTGTGAGAGTTGTACCATGACCACTAGGAAAGAAAAGTGAAGGTCTAAAGTCAATGCATGCAAGTAAATGAAGATGTCTTATAGGCTTTATATCAGTAAACTAAGTAGAAATGTTTGGGGATGTTGCTTGGTGGTAAATTACTTACCTAGCATATATAAAATCCTGGGTTTAATCCTCAGCACTGAAGAGAAAGAAAAAGAAAGTTAGATAGAAAGAAGAAAGAAAAAAGAAGAAAAGGGAGGAAAGACGGAAAAAGAAAAGAAAATAGTAAAGAAAAAGGTGACTTAAACATTTGTTGGTACGCTTTGAGAATTAGAAATGGATCCTGAATTTTTTTTTTAAGTTTGTCTCTTTTACTCACAGGTTGGTTAATAACCAGTTGGAATTTTGTAACACATTTGCAAAGTAAAAATGAAATTTCTGTGAATTATGCACAAAGTTCCCAACTGCATAAAGTCTTTGTCAAGGCAGCCACTGCCACTAACCCCAGATTTGGTATCTCTACCTAAAAAGAGAAGATCCGTGTGGTTAGGCATACCATATGAAATAATTGGGATGAAATATGACAAATACTCTGCTCCCTACATCTAAAACTTGAGCTGCAAGTCGACTGTGTTGTTCAGATGAGAACTACTAAATTTCCTTTGGTTTTATATAGTTAATGTCTGGAACTCATAAGCTGAAATTTCAAAGTAACATTTTAGAAACAGAAACTGAATATTTATAATATTTCTTTTTCATACTCTGTCAGGTTAGATTTTTGTATCCAAGTGAAAATTTTTCTATGCTGGATACCATCTTTGTTGGTATAAGATTTAGAAAATGTCCTATGCTTTAAAGGCATTTTTCTGTATTATATCTCCCAATTGTTTCTTTATAGAGTGGCCCCAGAAAGATTGACTTCACTGCTACTGCAAACTATCTGAAGATGAGATGCTCTTTCAGTTAGAATAACAGACAGTAAGGTACCAAAAGTGAAGGCTGTAAATTCTGCCTAAAACATGACATGGATACGGTGGTTTGTTCCACTTCATTAAGTCACATTGAAGTTACAAGTTTTCAGGACTTTGCTGTCTACAGAGGTCAATTATATATATTCATATATATATATGTATATATATATATATAATCAAGCTGAGTTCTAACTATTAAAAGATATAAGGTGAATAATTACAGCACAATAAAGTAGCTAAGCCAGTGTGAGCTTGGAAGACAGAGATCAACAGCTTTAAATCCCAACTCTGATTTACTAGTTGAGAGGGTGAATTCTTTAATCTGCAGTTTATTTCTCACATTTTTCTATGTCTATTTGTTTGTTAAAAGAGTAATAATTAACTAAACTATTAATACAGTGAAAGAGAAAACTTGGCAAAATGCCTGACCTGCATATAGCAAGTTTTTGATAAATTCTACTTAGTCACTTATTATTTATTTATTACAAGGCAGAAAAAAGTCTTGCTAAAAATAGTAAATTCTAATGAAATTTTGCAATTGTTTATGCTAAATTAGTACAATTAGTAGTCTAATAGAAAAAGTTACTATCTACAAATTTTAAGCAATGTCAGAAAATTTATTTTAAAGTATATTTATATGATCTCAACTCATCCATTTTCCTGATTATTCATAAGCGTTGAATAGTTATCTTGAAAGTAAGTACTTGTCAGTTCTCCTAACGGCCTCTAAGGAGAGAGATGTCAAAAATTCATTTGAAACCTCTTTTGGCTTTTAATCCTGCTGAGCCCGTGTCTCTACAGTTTGACGTTCAGTGGAAGCAATAGATTGTGATCATATCATCAAGAATTGGATCCAAGCCTCAAAACATCCTAATGACCCATTCTTTCCATGTCTGTACTTGAAAACATTTATATTCAGGATAGTTGTATGCATGTTTGTGTGTGTACACACATGCATGTACATTTAGAGGGTTAATTATGAAAACTTCAGTAGTATGAAGGGGCATCTCCTCCTACAGCACCCATGCTGTTGGTAGGATTGTATATTGACTATATCTCTTTAGTACAACATGCTGCATCCAGTAACAATATCCATGTACTATATCAAAACAATCTAGAGCATTTCCTTATTTGGAGACATTTAAACATAAAGATATTTATCTGAAAAGTTTATCTTTGCTTGGCTAAAGTGTTCTACTATTCTGAATCATTAGTTCCTCCTCCATTAGTCAAGACTTTAATTACAAGTATGGAAACCTAGCATCAGCAACATTAGCAGAGGGAAATGTATTATAAGAAACTGTAAGAAAAATGGCTCATGAGCATGATGATACTATCAAGAAGAAGGATTCCAGTAAGAAATTGACTAACCTCCAAAAAATGCTGTGGTTTACCTCTACACACCTACTGTACTACTGTATTCTTCTACCCTAAAGATTGTTTTGATATTCTCTCTCTCTCTCTCTCTCTCTCTCTCTCTCTCTCTCTCTCTCAATTTGCTGTGTAAACTATCCATCGTGGCTACTTTTGAACTCACTATTGTATGGCCAAGTTGGTCTGCATTCATGAACCTTCTGGCTCCACCTCCTAAGAGGTGGGCTTTCAGGCGTGCCTTACTGTGCCCAACCTTTACTTTATATCTCATGTATTTCTGGAGGAAGCTTGGATTTGTTCTGTTGAGTTTATAAATCTCATGCTCAAAGAAATTCAACAATGGCTTACTTTAAGTGAGAATTCCTTCTTTTCCAACCTCATGTTCTGCTTTGGTAAAAACTCAAAAGACAAGCTTGTGTCAAGAGTACACAATTCAGTAAAAGTGTATGTACAGATAGTTATAGAGTGCTGTCCCTAGGAACTTCTCTTTCATGTTTACAAGCATTTAAGAAGTCATATGAGCTTGGGAGATATCACGAGGGATGTTTGTTACTCCATTTTTTCACTCAGTGTCTAGTTTGTAGTAAATTGATATACTCTCAGACATAAAGCATTAGTTACTTTTCTGTTGCTGTCATAGAAACACTGACCATAGCAACTTAAAGAAGGAAGGATTTATTTGAGCATATGGTTCCAAGAGACAAAGTCCATCACAGTGGGGAGGCATGGTAGAAGAGGTGCCTGGAGTAGGAGTGGAAGCTAAGCTTTTCACATCTTCAAGCTGGCACATGAAGCAAGAGAGCAACTTGAGATCCTGCAAGGCTTAAGAACTCTCCAAGCCTGTCCCCAGTGATGTGCTTCCTCTAGCATAGCCACACCTTCTAAGGCCTCCCAAAACAGTGCCACCATCTGGGGACAAAATGTCCAAATACTTGGAGCCTATGGGGGATGTTCCCATTCAAACCACCACACATAACTTACCAGATGGTAACCTTTAAACCCATAGATAAAATTCAAGATATAATGAAAATCTATATGTACATTTGCACAGGTGACCTAAGGATCTGATTAACAGTGCACAGTGGCTTGTGAAAAGGGTTAAACGTTCAAGAAATTTATTTTCAATGTAGACACACTGATAAAAATCTGTGACCTCAAATATTCTACATAAGTTTTGAAAACATGTAAGAAACACCTAAAGGGACACAGTAATTTTCTATTGTATTGTCTGTATAAGCATAACTTTACCAGTTTGAGGATTTCATGTGTAATACGTCACTGATTTGCTTAGAACTCCATTTTCCTAAATTATGCAAAGGTTCCCCTTTTCTTCTCCAATCAGCTCCCTATTTAATAGGGACTGGCATCCAGCATGCAGCTCCAGCAAATCAGACTCCCAAAAGGCTTCTTAGGGCCATATGTTGCTAATCTTCATTCTATTTGATTTCTCCAAATCCATTCCCTTTTCCCACCTCTCACTTTAAGTAAATGAATTTGTGAGGCGCACTCGTGAGCAGGTGTGTCTCTTCTGATAGTGTTGACTTCAGTCTGTGTTCCTGCTCTCATCAGTTGCTACATCCTCTGAGACATCACTCCATCCAATATTTCATTCTTCAGCCTTTTTCTCTTTGATTGATAATGCAAATATGCTGTTCTAGTCTATAAAATATTCCTGTGTGATTTCTCAGGTTTACACCATATTTTTCTTTCTTTCTCCATTGCATTTCTTAATGCTAATAGCTACACTAACTATCCGTACTTCTCACTACCATTTTAACCCTAATACTTTCTGCATGCACTGTTCATAGTTTGTTTTTACTGGCTGACTGTCTCAAATGTATCTACTGTATTTGTCGGTTTTTTATAGCTGTAACAAAATACTTGCCAGAAAGTACTTAAGAAAGGAAGGAAGGACATATTGTGGCTAGAGAATGAGGGTGGGACAACATGGCAGCAGGAACTTGAGGCCACTGGTCAAGTGCACCTGCAGAGAAGAAGCTGAGTGATGAATGCTGTCGTGATGACCAGACTTTCTTGTTTGCCCCCCTAAACTTCAGTCTGGGAACTGAGCTCAAATTCAGGGTGGGTCTTCCTTCCTCTGTTAAACCTCTCTGCAAGCCCCTTCCCAGACACACCCAGCTATGTGTCTCTTTGGTGATTCTAAAATTCAGTGAAGTTAATAATGAAGATTAGTCATCACATCTACTGTCATAATTTTCCAGTGCTCAGACTTACATAAAATGTACATGAATTTTACCTATATTGTTTTATGAAAATATTTAGTTTCTAAGTTTTCTTCATTTAATTAAAATATATTGCATAGTGAAGCCCAGTAAGAAATTGGAATTTCTTCCTAAATTGTAGTAATCTAAAACTACTAATTTAGTAAGCAATTATAAACACAAGTAGCTGAAAACAAAGATAATGGAAGTAATAAATATTGGTACTTAAGAGGATTATGCTAATTAAATTGAAAGAGGATTAAAATTGTTTCCCTAAGTCCCTCATATACCCTTGAACCTACATGTGTTCTTCTCAACTTTCTTTTGAGTCGGACCTTGGCTATTCCTACTGCCCTTAGGATAAACTTAAATTTTAAATGAATAGCTATTAAAACACAAGAACAATTCCTTTCCTTTGAGAAAACCAATTTTATCAACTGTTCCTGAAACTTACCAGAACTTTATGTGATTCCTTTGCTGAAGATATGTAAGTATTTTGTTCTTTTCCCCAAATACACATCTTGACCTTCTGGATAAAGGTTGAAACTTAATGATGTAGCAGTTGATAGTCTTTCACAAAATGTAATGGATTTTATGTTACCTACAGCGTGATGGCAGAAAAATGAGAAACAGGCTATTCCAAACCCTAGGAATCTCAATGTTAAAGTCAAGGTGTAACAGAAGAAACTTGGGCAGGAGATTTCAAGGAGTGGAAAGGAGACCAATCAATGTAAAACGGCATCCTGTGAACCTCAGAGAAAGGACTGTCCAAAAGACACAACAGTTATTGCTTAACTGCTGCAGAATAGCCAAGTAAGAGGAGAATAAAGAATTTGTTGTGATTTGTATTATTCTTCTGACTAGTACTTGCATTAATGCATTCTCAGTCCCAAACAACATCAAGCATGGCCAAATCAGAATTCACTTAGGAATTCTAACATGCTAAGGAATTGTGGGTTACTGAAGTTTAACAATTAGTATCGTCAAATTAAAAGAATTAAATGAATTCAATGACATAAATTTGCTATTTGTCTTGTTGTAATTTTGGACTATCAAAAGTAAACAGGATCCATATGTACTCTGTAATAGAACTAATGCATTTTTCGTACTGTAGTTCTCCTCGTCCAGTTTTATAACACGAAAGTTTTATTCATATACCTGAAACATGTCTGAATGAATAATATTATCAGCCTCTTACCATGGGGAAATACATCTCTGATGTCCTTAGTAATGCTGATTATCAATAATGTAGATAAATTTTGGGCTAAATTCTACAACTCCATATGAAAAGAAGAAAAGGATTAAGCAGTATAAAATACCCAGCTTCTTTATTTCTCCTTGAACATTTTTGAACACTGCTCGAATTATTATGTCCTTAGAGAGAAAAGCTCTTACAATTCAGCTTCCTCAGTTTAGAGTAATAGTCAGGTTCCCTGATGACAAAGGAAACTTACGTCACTTCTGAATAATTGTTATTTTTTTCTTTGTTTTTGAAATTAATTTATTCTTTGACAGTTCCATGCCTCTCCTCCCCCACATACATACATACACATGTGCACATGTTAGATTCTGATCACACTTACCCCTCACTCTCTCATCCCCCTCCCACGTCTATCAACTCCCATATCTTCCCACCAATTCACCATCTGACTTTTAGTTTTTCTTTTTGCTTGTAGCCCACTGGATTTAACCATGATCACCTGTGTCGGGATGGGTGTGGCGTTATCTACTAGAGCATGAGTAACTCAACAGTGGCCACATCACTGAACACAATTACTTGATATCCCATACCCATAGCAGCTTTTCGACTTCCAATAGCTCCCCTGGGTGGGCAGAGCTGGGTCCCATGAACCCCTACCCCACCTTTGACTGAATGGTCATGGCTTCAGTACTGTGCAGGCCTTATGCAGGCAACCCAAGTGCTCTGAGTTCATGACCAGGCCGTGTCATTCCCAAGACAGCATTTCATGGCCTCTTCTCATCATCAAGCTTTTGCATTCTTTTGGCTCCTTTTCCATGATGTCATCTGAGTCTTAGAGGGAGTAATGTGGGTACATTTACATAGGCATGCACATGGTCGATATCAAATAAATGTTGATAAATATTGATGTGATTTGTTGTTTTGCTTTGCTTTGCTACAGGGTTTCATACTGCAGCCTGGGCTGGCTTTGAGCTCACTATGTAGTCCAGGTTGGTCTTGAATTCACAGTAATCCTCCTGTGTCAGACTCCCAAATGCTAGAGCTGAGTCACCACACACATTGCTTTAATTTGTTTTTTGTGCTGAAGTTGTTTATTATGTTCTCCATTTAGTCTTGAGCGTCTGTGAAAAAGGAATATGATGACTCTTCTCTGCTTTCTGAAGCTCTTCCCTTGCTGTAAGTCATGGTGAGTTCATGAACCGGATATTGCTTCTGTTCCAACATTTGAGTTCAATAGAGGCAAAAATTTTACATTCTATCATTGGGTGCTGCCAGGTTTAAGTCGGGAAATCATATAAATAATTGCAGTTTCTTTTTAAAATTTTATTTATTATTTTTGTTTTATGTGCATGAGTGTATTGCCTGCATTGTGTGAGCGCACCCATGTTGTGCGATGCCGCGGAGGTCAGAAGAGGGCTTCGGATTCCCCTGGAACTGGAGTTAAGGATGGTTCTTAGCGGCCATGAGGGTGCTGGAAATTGAACCTGGGTCCTCTACAAAAGTAGTCAGTGCTCTTAACCTCTGAGACATCTCTCCAGCACCATAATTGCAGTGTTTTTAAAAATTTGGGGGCTGGATAGACGACTCATTGGTTGAGAGCACTGACTGCTCTTGCAGAGGCCTCAGGCTCAATTCCCAGCACCCACACGGCTGCTAACAACCATCCATAACTCCAGTTCCAGGGAATTCAATATCCAATGCCTTCTTCTGACCTATGTGGGCATTGTAAGACATGGGTGCACTTACACACATGCAGTCAATACACTCATATGCATAAAAATAAAAATAATAAATAAAAAATATTTTTAAAAATTTCAGTAGAAGAGGTTCTCTTTCCAATCTTCTAAACTCTTAAATTTAATTTTGTTTTAAGCAATTAGGTAAGTTTAGAGTGAAATTTAAATCTTGAGCTTCCATACCATTTTTGCTAAGATTAATCTCCAAGTGTGAGAATGTGATTTGTACTGGAATCTGTTGTATCTGAGGTGTTCTGTGCACTTCAGCCAGGACATGAGACAGCCTGTTGGACTCAGTATAGAACTTCACATTTCTCTTATTTTCTCTCAACAGGAAGGAAAGAGGTCACTGAAGTTTGTATAACAAATTGGTTCAATTTAATTGATTAATACTGTTTACAACTTACTCTATCCTTATTGTATTAATCATAACATTCTTATTAAACTACACAAGGGAATGATATAAATTTTAATATTTATATGAAACATGAACTTAATAAACAAGATTTCAGCTTTTCTGAAACCAAGTAATCATTTTCCTAATGTAAATAAATGTCAAGCGTTCTTGTAGGACATAAAAAGAAAAAGTCATTATAGAATCATCCTGGCAAGGAAAATTCCAAGCTAATTTCTTAAATATTTCTCCTGTAAGATCTTAACTTCAAGATTCTTTCCTCAGTTCAAACCAATGCTGTTTCCTTTTAAAATAAAGACAAGGATTTCTTCAAACACAAAGAATTATTATTGGGAAGAGAGGTATTAATGTAGCAGAAACTGAAACGGATTCTACACAGCTACATAAGTCATGGATGCTGCATTTGACTTTGTTTTTAAATTTTTTATTGTTTTTGTTTTATGTGTATGAGTGTATTTTCTGAATGTATGTAAGTGCATCTATGTTGTGCAATGCCCACGGAGGTCAGATGAGGGCATCAGATCTCCTGGAACTGGAGTTACAGATGGTTGTAAGCCACCTGTTGGTGCTGGGAACTGAGTCAAGGTCCTCTATAAGAGCAGCAAGTGCTCTTAACTGCAGAGTCATCTCTCCAAATTGTATTTGCCTTTAATAGTATGCGCCAACTATTTTGGCCTTTTCAAAAACATATAAACAATGGTAAACAGGAGTGAAAACTGTCAAAATGAGCTGACAGAGGCAACTTTAATCCAAAAAGGACACATGTACAAAAGTGTACAATTTCAGGTAAGAAGATTCATCCCTTTCAACCCGTGAACATGTTTGTCACAGGGCAAGGCAAGAAAAGCACACAATTGGTCTTTTCCTTCATAAACAAAGGTCTTATTGTTTCACCTCTAGAGCAGTTTTCTAGGTCATGTTTTTGCTGTTTGAAATGAGAAAGAAGGGTTTCTAGGAGAGTCTTGAAAACAAGAGCACCATTTCTCTTCACCTAGGATAGCACACTGGCAATGTGGTATGATGCTTGGAGATCCCCAAATGGCTACTTTATGTTGTGGGGCAAAGTAGGAAGGTGAAGGTGGGGGTGTGGGAGTGACAAATTTTCTTAAGTTTGTAAAAATAAGCATTATTGTCATCGTATATGGAAAACAAGAATTTGTAAACCTTTTAGGCAAAACTTGCATTAGGAGCATAAGAGTTACCATTTTTATTGGTACTTCAGGAATTTTTAGGTTATTAACTTTATAGAAATCAAATCATGGGCTTTATAAAGCTTCTTTCTTTGTTTTGATTTTTAAGACAGTGTCTCACTCTGTAACACTGACTGGCCTGGAACAAGCTTTATAAACCTTGTTTTATTTCTTTTTTTGTTTTTTTTGAGACAGGGTCTCCCTTTAGCCCCAGCTGTCCTGGAACTTACTATGTAAACCAGGCTGGCCTTGAACTCACAGAGATCTGCCTGCCTCTGCCTCCTGAGTGCTGGGATTAAAGGTGGGTGCCACTACACCCGGCTTTTGTTTTGTTTTTAAGACATCTCACTCTGTAGCACTGACTGGCCTGGAACTCCCTATGTAGACCAGGATGGCCTGGAACTCACAGAGACCCAGGTGCCTCTGCCTCTCCAGTGCTGATTAAGATGTGTACTACCAAATCTGTAATAATAATCTCATTCTGTTTTTTTCTCTTCATTCAGATGAAGGATCAAGTATTAGCAAGCAACTAATAAGGTCCTGTCCATATCAGATTAATTATGACTCCTAAACAATATAATTTTAATATATGCAGGCCATAAGATAAAAGAGCCCAAAGATCTTGGCAAGCATGCAAGGGAGTTTATGCAAATTTTGCAAGTTCCATCTATTTTTAAGTGCTTTATTGTGTGATATAAATGTATGACCATATGTTACAAAACCCAAATCAGGACTCATGTTCCAACAATTTGTTTTGTTCCATTATTGGGTATGAGAAACCATCTGGGAGAGGTGGTTTTAGTGATGCAGTGATGGAATTTTCAGGGTATTTTAATGGTATTTAGGGACAGCAAATAGATATTTGAAATTATATTTGTACCCTAGAAGCTGAGCTACAGACTTATTTGAAAACTCAAATATAAGAGAGAACAATGGAAGCTGGAGCACTACTGCTCAGGCTTACATACTCACAGACCATGTGGTTCACAGAAGCTGGAGCACTACCACTCAGGCCTACATACCCACAGACTATGTGGTTCACAGAAGCTGGAGCACTACCGCTCAGGCCTACGCACTCACAGACCATGCGGTTCACAGACCTTTTGCTCATTTTTCTTATGTTAAAAAAGTTACTGTGTATTAAAGTATTATAAGAAACTGATGTTGAAAGTAATATAATTTGATTTTATAGACACAATGAGTCCAATTTCTTCAAAAGATTTGATTTTCTTCAACAATGGAGGGATTAGAAAACAATTCAGGTAAAGGAAATTGAATGTTTCAAGAAACAGAAATCAAGAAAAATAGGGCATATTTGTAGGACTATGAAAGGACAGCATCATTTGCACAAATTTTCAATATTATAGACTAGAGGACATAGCAAATTGTCAGTCAAGTGAGGTCAGGGTTAGGCACTATTTGAAAACCAGACAGTCTAGTAAGGATGGATTGCAACTATAAAGGATGATTTTATATCCTTATAAAATTATTATTGATGATAATAATTCCTCATGCAACAAGAGTACCATGCACACAGAAGAACACGATTGTCTGAACCGTAGAGTAAAAGAGACCACAGAGAGTGTCTCCCTGGATAGGACCCCTGTATTAAACCTCACCCACCCATGGCTCAGGGACCACTGTGGAAAAGAGGACTGAAAGAATGTAAAAGCCAGTTGGTACATGATGATAAGGAAACAGTGGGAACTTGCTCACATAAACTTACAGCAATGGTGTCAGAATGTACAAGACCCATGCAAACTCAATCAAACAAAAACCCAGCATAGAACTCAGGAAATGGGCAGCAGGCTCCAACCTTAGCCAAAGAACTATTGACAACTAATTACTGCTGGGTGAGGGAGATTTTGATCTTCTTTGGGGAGAGATTACAGATATACTGACTAGACACCAGTCGATGAATTTGCACTGAAGGACATCCAGGTATATAAACTTGACTCCATAGATCTTAACATGACAGAATGTGTGAAATCTTGTGGGGGGCTATAGGGCATGTGAATAAGAGGGGGGTATGAAGGTGATTAAGATGTTGTATATGAAATGCACAAAAATTCATTAAAATATACATTGGAAAAATTATTATTAATGATAAGTTGACAAACAGTGATGATTGTACTTTGATGCAGTACTACAATTTGTTTTCTTCTTTCTGATCACTTAACATATGGAAACAACTTTTTCCAGTTCTCCTGTTTCCTTTTTTTCTGTTACTCTCTTTCTACACACACACACACACACACACACACACACACACACACACATATGTACACATAAAATGTTTAGGTAAACCATACTGAATGTGTGGAAATAAATCATTTGCACTTATACTGTTTTAGTTTTACTGCACTATAATTTTAGCTTCACTCTTATAATCTGAAGATACTTTGAATAATGAAAAGGAAATAATTTCCATTCCAGTTGTGGAAAATGGTGAAATAAATTATATGTTACTAAGCAGGAAGTGCCAGATGATCACTACCTTAAATATCTAACATATCCACATCCATTTGCCTTCTAATCAACCATAGGAAGGAAAGAATGTCGCCATTTACAAAATAGCATATTGAAAAATAAGAAAATAAATCAACTTCCTTGAGCGCACACTGCAGGTGAACATCAGTTACTAGGTTTAAACTCATGTCTGTCTGGCTACAAAATCCTTACTTATTTCTCTTTATAATTCTTTTTAAAAAGATTTTTTAAATTAAATTAAAATTTAATTTAAATTTAATAATGGGTATGTATATGTATCTGTGTAAGTGCAAATGAATGCAGGTGCCCTCTGAGGCTAGAGGCATCAGATCCTTTGGAGTTACAATTTAAGATCTTTGTGAGCCACTGAACATGGGGGTTAGGAACTAAAACCAGGTCCTCTGCAGGAGCTGTACATGCTCTTAAGTGCACCATTTTGTTACTCTTTACTTTGATAAAATATTGTTACTATAGGGCCAGTGAACTAGAAAATTAAAATTGCATTGATCTTTTCAGTAACCACACATTTGACCTAATTCATTGAACAATGGGATTTTTCCTTGTTTGTTTTCCCTTCTACTATGGAATACTGAACAATCATTTGAATCACTTACCAATTATTTAAATAGGGAAACATAATCGCCTAGAAACCCATCGCATCTTCAAGGACAGGCGCTACCTTAAGGTAAAAGGATGGAAAAGAATATTCCAAAAAAATGGCACTAAGAAACAAGCAGGGATTGCAATTCTAGTATCTGACAAAACAGACTTCAAATTAAAACTAACCAGAAGGGATAAGGAGGGTCACTTCATTCTGATCAAAGGAACAGTTAACCAAGAAGATATTACAGTCCTTTACATATATGCACCAAATTCTGGTGCACCCAAATTCATAAAAACACTACTACAGGACTTTAAGACATGGATTAACCCAAACTCAGCAATAGTAGGAACTTCAATACCCCACTGTCTCCATTATAAAGGTCAACTGGACAAAAAACAGAGAGACATCTGAATTAAATGATACCATACATCAAATGGATCTAACAGACATCTTTCAAATATTCCACCCAAGCACCAGAGAATATACTTTCTACTCAGTGCCCCATGGAACTTTCTCAAAAATTGATCACATGCTGGACCACAAAATAAACCTCAGCAAATACAAAAAAATTGAAATAATTCCATGCATTCTATCGGACTGCAGTAAATGCAATAAATTTCAAAATCAACACTGGACAAAGCCCTGGTCACTACAACATGGTTATTAAACAACACACTCGTAAACAATATGTGGTAAAAGGAGTATAGCTAAATATTGATCAATGTTTACCGAGTCACAGCTAGAGAGGAATGAGAAGTTCTTTCTTGCTATTGCATAATAAGTGGGTTGTACATGATTATAGTGTAACATATATTTCAGAAAAGCTGGAAGGAAAGATTTGAAATAGTTTCACTCTAAATAAAAACCCAAATGTTTGAAGAGAGAATTGTACTCATCCTGATTTTAACACTATACAGTGTATACCTGTATTGAAACATCACATTCTAGGACCCTGTAAGTACAATTTTTATAGAACTTTAATTAAGAAACAAAATTTTTTTTAAAAAGGAGCAGTTCTGATAGTTCAAAAAATTAATATAACAAAATTGGCCCTTTTATCTTAATGCTTCTCTGCTGTGCACATTCTTTTTTTTATTTTTTTTATTTATATGTATGCATGTATTGCCTGCATGTAGGTAAGTGTGCCCATGTCGTGCAGTGCCCGTGGAGAACAGAAGAGACTGTCAGATCCCCTGAAACTGGAGTTTTGGACTGTTGTTAGCTGCCATGTGGGTGCTTGGATTCTGGTATCTGAGTACCAGGAAACAAAAGGAAATCACAGTTTAATCACATGCTGTTCTTACAACCTGGAGCCCAGTAAATTTCCCTTTCTTACTTTGCCCTGGCTATAAATAAACTATTTCTAATGACTTGGTAGTTCATTAAAGATAGAAAAATTAAGCTTTTCACAGAATTTTTTGTTCTACAAAGTCATTTCCATTCTTGCACTATTCACTTAACACAATTACCTCCATTGCAATGATATCAGCTAGCATTTGTTCAGCCCTTCCTATGCTTGAAGCACATGTGATGAAATTCAAAATCCCTGTGTTTAACACTTTGAGGTTAGTTCTCTTAGCATCTCCGATTCACAGATGTAGATAAGGAGGGGTCATGTGGTTATAAAGAGTACAGAGTAGAAGTATTTCAACCTTCCCACTCACTGCCAACATAGAGTTCAAACTGTTTTGAGCTACAATTTCATTTTCAGTAAAGCATGGACTTTGACATACTCTGCATGTGTGCATGTGTGGACAAATGTGTATGTGGGAGCATGTGGAGGCCAGAAGTCAAGGCTGGGAATCTTTGTTAATCACTCTCCATCTTATTTTTAATAGAATATCTTTTATTTATTCTTTGACAATTCCACACATGTAAACAATGTATCCTGCTCCTATTCATGCTCACCCTTTCCCTCCAATTCCAGGAATCCACAACAACCCCCTTTCATGTCCTTTTCCTTTTTGTGGTGGGGGGTGTGGCTCATTGAGTTCAGTCAGAGCCTTGTGCTGACCTTGTGCAGGTAACCATAGATTCAGTATGTTCATGAGTGTAATGCCTATGTCATGTCCAGCATTCCAGAAGCAGCACTTCACAGCTGGGTATAATACTTTTGGTTGGCAATTACTGTCTTTTATAAATTTAATACACTGTTCTAAGATGCTCTGGCTGTTAAGGCTTCAGTTGAATAATCTGTTATTCTGAAGGGCCTGCCTTTATACATGTCTTGGTGTTTCCTACTGTTTTTATTTTTATTTTTTGGTAAATTTTTATTGAATTTTTGTGTATTTCATACAGAGCATCTTAATCAGTCTTAATCATCTTTATACCCCCTTCTCTGTTGGCACCATCCAATACCTCCCACACCAAACTGGAATTCATACATTCTGTCATTTGTGTTAGGGTCTATCATGTCACATTGGTTTCCCCAGATGGTCCTGCTGTTTTTATTATACTCTCTTTGTTCTGTATGTCTGGAGTTTCAGTTATAATGTGACTAGTGGAGATTATTTTCTAGTCTTACAAACATTTGAGATGCTGAATGCCTCCTGTATCTAGATTGGCATCTCTTTTCCTAACTCTGGGAAAGTTTCTTCTATGATGTTCTTGAAAATGCATTTAGCATGAACTTCTTTTTCTGTGCCTATAATCCATAAATTTGGACTTCTTAGGGTTTCATTTATATCTTGGAATTCCCATTGGTACCTTCACCATTTTATGTTTGTCTTTCTGTGTTGTTCCAGATTATCATCAAGCTCAGATATCCTGTTGTGATGGCTAATCCTGGGTGTCAACTTGACTGGATCTGGGATTAACTGAAATGAGTGATCTTCTTAATTGGATCATCTGAAGCTGGAAGGCATACCCTACATGTGGGTGTTGCCTTCTGATGGCAGCCCATATAAAAGGCCATGGCAGAGGAGAACATTTTTTGCTTTTTGCTGCTTGCCTTCTCTCTCACTGGTGAGTTTGTCTTGCTGCTGTAGACTGAAGGTTAGCTGATCTTTTGGAATTTATAAGACCTTCAGCACCAGATTGGGACTACTGAGACATCCATCCTCATGGATTGAGAGACTACAGAGTCTCAGCCTCTCCATTGTGGTGCAGCCATTGTTGGACTACTTGAACTCTATCTTGTGAAGTAAGCTGATAAATCTTTATACATATATATTCATTCTACTGGTTCTGTTTCTTAGAGAACCCTGACTAATACAGATTGTGGTACCAGGAGTGGTTCTAGGGAAACAGAATGGAAAGGATGAATTTCTTTAATGGGCTTGTTGGTATCTGGAGCAGGCTCTCCAACTGTGTCTTCAGGTAGCATGGAGAGCAAGCCAGTAAGCAGCAATCCTCTATGGCCTGTGTTCCAGCCTCCAGGTCCTTGTCCTGAGTTCCTACCTTAGGCTCCCTGATGAACTGTGACCTAGTAGATGTAAGACAAATAAACCCTTTCCTCCCAAGTTGATATTGGTCAGAGTATTTTTTCATAACAATGGAGAACCAAACTAGGACAGAAATTAGTCCTATTGATTCCCACCACATCTCCCTTTAACTCTCCTATTTGGCCTGTGCAGAAGACAGATGGGTCATGGAGAATGACAGTTGATTATCAAAAGCTTAATCAAGTAGTGACTCCAATTGCAGCTGCTGTACCAGATGTGGTTTCCTTACTGGAGCAGATTAATGCATCTCCTGGTATCTGGTATGCAGCTATTGATTTGGCAAATGCTATCTTCTCAATACTCGTTCATAAGGACCACCAGAAGCAATTTGCTTTCATCTGGCAAGGCCAACAGTATACCTTTACTGTCCTGCCTCAAGGGTATATTAACTCTCCAGCATTGTGCCGTAACTTGGTTCAAAGGGACCTTGATCACCTGACTCTTCCACAAAATATCACACTGGTCCACTATATTGATGATGTTATGCTGATTGGATCCAGTGAGCAGGAGGTAGCAGACAGTCTGGACTTGTTAGTCAGGCATATGTGCATGAGAGGATGAGAAATAAATCCAACCAAAATTCAAGGGTGTTCTAATTCAATGAAATTTCTAGGAGTTCAGTGGTGTGGAGCATGCAGAGACCTTCCTTCTAAGGTGAAGAATAAGTTGTTGTTGCACTTGGCCCCTCCCTCCACCAAGAAAGAAGCACAACGTTTAGCAGGTCTGTTTGGATTCTGGAGGCAGCACGTTCCTCATCTGGGTGTGTTACTACGACCCACATATCAAGTGACTCGGAAGGCAGCTACCTTTGTGTGGGGCCTGGAACAGGAAAGGGCCCTTCAACAGGTTCAGGCTGCTGTACAAGCTGCTCTGCCCCTTGGGCCATATGATCAAGCAGACCCAGTAGTGCTTAAAGTATCAGTTGCAGATAAAGATGCTGTTTGGAGTCTCTGGCAGGCCCCCATAGGGGAATCACTGCGGAGGCCATTGTGATTTTGGAGTCAGGCTCTGCCTTCATCTGCAGACAACTATTCTCCCTTTGAGAGACAGCTCTTAGCCTGCTATTGGGCCTTAGTGGAAACTGAACATTTGACAATGGGCCACCAAGTTACCATGCAACCAGAGCTGCTCATCATGAGCTGGGTGTTTTCTGACCCCCCCCCCAAAGCAATAAGGTAGGATGTGCACAGCAACAATCCATTATCAAGTGGAAGTGGTATATAAGTGATTGGGCTCAAGCAGGCCTGGAGGGCACAAGCAACTCCTGTTACAATGCCTCCTGCTCTCAAGCATGCACTTATGGCTTCATGGGGTGTGCCCTATGATAGGTTGACTGAGGAAGAAAAGACTAAGGCTTGGTTTACAGATGGTTCTGCATGCCATGCAGGCACCACTCAGAAGTGGACAGCTGCAACATTACAGCCAATTTCTGGAACAACCCTGAAGGACGCTGGGGAAGGAAACTCTTCACAGTGGGCAGAACTTCGGGCCATACACATGGTTGTGTATTTTGCTTGGAAGGAGAAATGACCAGAAGTACGATTATATACTGATCATGGGCTGTAGCCAATGGTTTGGCTGGATGGTCAGGGACTTGGAAGGAGCATGATTGGAAAATTGGTGAGAAAGACATTTGGGGAAGAAGTATGTGGATAGATCTCTCCAAATGGGCAAAGGATATGAACATACTTGTATCTCATGTAAATGCTCATTAAAAGGTGGCTTCCGCAGAAGATGAGTTCAATAATCAAGTAGATTGGATGACCCATTCTGTGGATATTCAGGCTCTTTCTTCAGCTATCCCTGCTGTTGCTCAATGGGCCCATGAACAAAGAGGCCATGGTGGCAGAGATGGAGGTTATGCATGGGCTCGACAACATGGACTCCCAGTTACGAAAGCTGACCTGGCTACAGCTGCTGCTGTGTGCCTGATCTGCCAACAGCAGAGACCAACACTGAGCCCCTGATATGCCACTATCCCCCATGGTGACCAGCCTATAACCTGGTGGCAGGTTGACTACATTGGACCACTTCCATCTTGGAAAGGACAGTGTTTTGTCCTTACAGGAATAGACACTTATTCTGGTTATGGATTTGCCTTTCCTGCACGTAATGCTTCTGCCAAAACTACCATCCAAGGACTTACAGAATGCCTTATCCACCATCATGGTATTCCTCACAGCATTCTGACCAGGGAACTCACTTCACAGCCAAAGAAGTGTGACAGTGGGCCCATGGTCATGGAATCCACTGGTCTTACCATGTTCCCCCCCATCCTGAAGCAGCTGGCTTGATAGAAAGATGGAATGTCCTGTTAAAGACACAGTTACAGTGCCAATTAGGTGGCAATAGCCTGGAGGGCTGGGGCGGGGTCCTCCAGAAGGCAGTGTATGCTTTGAATCAGTGTCCAATACATGGTACAGTTTCTCCTATAGCCAGGATTCACGGGTCCAGGAATCAAGGGGTGGAAGTGGGAATGATTCCACTCACTATCATCCCTAGTGACCCACTAGGAAAATTTTTGATTCCTGTACCCTCTACTTTGCCCTCTGCTGGCTTGGAAGTTTTGGTTCCAGAGGAGGGAGTGCTTCTTTCAGGAGACACAATAAACATTTTGTTAAACTGGAAGCTAAGACTTCCCCCTGGGCACTTTGATCTTCTGATGCTCTTAAGTCAACAGGCTAAGAAAGGGATAACAGTATTAGGAGGGGTGATTGACCCAGACTACCAGGGGGAAATTGGACTGGTTCTCCACAATGGAGGTAATGAAGATTATATCTGGAAGGCGGGAGATTCCTTAGGGCAACTTTTGATGTTACCATTTCCTGTGATTAAGGTCAATAGGAAACTGCAACCACCCAATTCAGACAGGACAACAAACCACCCAGACCCTAGAGGGATGAAAGTATGGGTCACTCCTCCATGGAAAGTGCCAAGACCTGCAGTGCTACTTGCTGATGGTAGAGGAAATACTGAATGGGTAGTAGAGGAAGGTAGTTACAAATACCAACTTAGGCCACATGACCAGTTGCAGAAACATGGATTGTAATTGACAGGAGTATTTTTGTCCTATTTGGTTAATAGACTTGTACATGTATAAACATATGTTAAGCAGATACTTGTGTTATTCTTTTTTTTGAATGTGTAATTGCAATAAGTGTTAAGTGGTTAGTTTTGTAAACCTATATGATGATATTGGGTTATGAGATGCTAAAGGACCAAGCATTCCTCGAAGACTTTATCACCTACTCTAAGATATATAATGCATTGGTCATTGTATGATAGGACAGTCATATCATGTTAGGTGAAATCATGACCTCAACATTGTTTTCATTTAAAAATTAAGTGTGAAATAGAGAGATGCTATTGGGTGTCAAGTTGACAAGGGGTGGACTTGTGATGGCTAATACTGGGTGTCAACTTGACTGGATCTGGGATTAACTGAAATGAGAGAGATCTTCTTAGTTGGATCATCTGAAGCTGGAAGACACACCCTAAATGTGGGTGTTAACTTCTGATGGCAGCCTATATAAAGGTCCATGGCAGAGGAGAATGTTTTTTTGCTTTTTACTGCTTGCCTTCTCTCTCACTGGTGAGTTCGTCTTGCTGCTGTAGACTGAAGACTACCTGATCTTTTGGAATTCATCAGACCTTCAACACCAGATTGGGACTACTGAGACATCCAGCCTTGTGGACTGAGCAACTACAGAGTCTTAGCCTCTCCAGTGTGGTGCAGCCATTGTTAGACTACTCGGACTCTATCTTGTGAGCTAAGCTGATAAATCCTTATACATATATATCCATTCTACCGGTTCTGTTTCTTTGGAGAACCCTGACTAATACACTTGTTTTCTTCTTCATCCATTATATTGCTGAGACTTTCCACTGAATTTTTCTTATTTTTAAACTTGTATATGTGTGGATATGTTCAAGTGCAGGTGCCTATGGAGAACAGAGGTGTCAGATTTCCTTGGATCTGGAGTTACAAGAGGCTGTGAGCCACTTGACATGGATATTGGGAATTGAACTTGGGTACTCTGGAAGAGCATTACCTGCTTCCTGCAGAACCACCTCTCCAGACCCAAGATAATTGCTAGCCTGTATGGGGATTAAACCCACAATGTTGGAATTATTAGCACTACACTTGAACCAATAGAGTTAATTGGCCAGATAGAACAGTTATTCAACTGCTATGTTATTTATGTCTACCATTTCATGTTGGTTTTCTTCAATATTCCTATCTCTGCTGAATTCTTCTTTCATTTCATCCATTGCTTTCCTTATTTTGTTAAGCTCTTTATATTTGAATCAGAAGCCCAATAAATAAGCGTGTATATTTATTTCACAGTGGTTGCAAGGAAGTACATCTTTTGTGTGGCTGAAAGATAAACAGTAGTAATGGGTTTCCTTAGAGTATGTTAATTCAAGAAAGTTATTGTTAGATGAGGGAATATATTTTAACACTCTGATGGGTGGAGCTGGAGAGATGACCCAGCAGTTAAGATCATTGGCTGCTTTTGCAGAGGACACAGATTCAGTTCCCAGCAGCCATATGGAGACTAGCAACTGCCCTATGTCTAGTTCCAGGGGATCTGACTCCCTCTTCCAGCCTACATGGGCATTATACATAGTGGTGCACTTACATACATGCAGGCAAAACATTCATACACCTAAAAAATAAATAAAAAATAAAAACTCTGATATACTTGTAGACAATCTCTTTAATTTGTTCTCTCTTTTTTTTCCCCATTACTCACTCATTTTCCAAATTCTCATGCTGTTTCTGGTGTTACATCATTATAGTGGCATTTCTTTGTACAGTTATTTAACAAACATTTATTGATTGTAGACTAAGTGGATGAACTTTGAAATGAGTCATTCATGTGTGCAAATCCTGACCCTATAACACAGCAGCTGTGTGTTGGCAAGCTAATTTTTCTTTTATTCTTATAATTCTTTCAATATTTCTTATTTTATTCCCCTTTCAGATATTGTTAGATGAATGACAAGATTGTCTAACAAGCAATACTTTTACATAAAATATTTGAATAATCTTAGTAGCCTGAAGAAAATAGCAAAATGAATATTTAACTTTCTTGCAAGCAAACTTTAAGTCTGAGGCTGAAACCTGGAATACACAAAAGACACTCAGTTTTGTAGCTAATAAGCAAATATTTTTAAATCTCATCTTTAATGGTAACTTAATTTCCCCGAGGGTATCAGAAACTCTTCAAAAATGGTGTATTCCTGAATCATGGATTCCTGAAAATTCTTGGGTATTTTTCTTCTTCTTTTCAATGTTCAGCCTCATCAAGATTGATATGATTGGTACAATTTTAGCACCCTATTTTTGACATCAAGGACAACATCTTTAAATATATAGAGAAATATATACAGATTAGTAACACATAGTGATAGAGACATTTGAAAATATAGAGTCAGATAAATATGGAAGAGATTATAACTCTATAATGTATTTGAGTTTTTATGGCCTCTCATATAGGTTTATTTTTTATAGGACCTAGTATGTTGAAAGAACATTCTAAAAGAACTCTAGAAAATACCAGATTAAATGAGCTAATCCAACCTTGAAAGGTGCTATCTCTAGAGAGATAAGAACCATATCAGGGCCCCATATCAAAAAAGATCTGAAATACCAAGTAAGGAGTAGAAGAAGGAGTTGGAACAAGCTTTCATGATAGCAGCTAGTTGACAGAAAGTGAGGGAGAAGAGATACTGAGTCAGAGAACCAATGGAAAGCTCTGATCTGCATCCTGGCAATATTAGTGCCTATTAGTATTCCTTGGTTCTCTTAGATTGTTTCCCATCCTTTTGGCTTTATGCCACCTGCTGTTTGATGCTGAACTGTATACCCTGTAGTCCTGGCCACCACAGAGAGGATGATCTATAATACTACTTTCAAGGACAACCAGAAAAGTGTCTTTGACTTCATATACCTCTGCTGGAATTCTATCTTCTATTTTAAGTGTCCAAATCCTTTGGGCTATTAAGCAAACTCCTATAATATATAATTATGCTGGGACAGTTAGCATAAAATAAAATTTATGCAAATTCACATTTGTGTAGCTTTGCAACTTACCAGATAATTACTCATTTCTCATACCACCTAATACAATAGCCTTGGATTATTATTTCCATTTGAAAGATGTGGCAAAAAGCCCAGAATGATGAAGTACCACTTGAAAATAGAATATGAAAGAACAAGGACAAAGAGAAAGGATATACAATTAAAGATGCTTGCCCACTTATCAATTCATTCACCAATATGTATTTCATATCTACTGCTGAGTGTCATACTAGGTACTCAGATACAGAAAACTCAGGATGTATGTAGCATGTTGAAAAGTCATATAGCCTTAGAATAGAGAGTATATGTTGGTGAAAAAGTTGTTTAGCCATTAAAAGGAGAGAGGCAAAAAAGAAAGAAAGAAGGAAAGGAGGGAGGGATAAAGGAAAGGAGGGAAGGAAAGAAGGGAGGGAGGGAGGGAAGGGATGGGGGGAGAAGGGAAGGAAAAAGGGAAAGAGGGAGAGAGGGAGAGAGGGAGAGAGGGAGATAGGAACAATGAAAACCTGAGTTTGATTAATTGTTAAGACCAGGAAACAGTAGCGGAAACAAGAATTTCAAGTCACAGTGACAGAAATACTAAGGAAGTTAAATACCAGAAAAGACAACAAACTTTACAGTGAACTTAAAATGCCCTTGAGGAAAAGAATTCCCCAGACATAGTCCTAATTCTACATTGTTGAAAGTTTTTAGACATAGACAAAAATAATCTAGGACCATAACAAGGAGGACATACTAATTAGAGGCCAAATGAAAGCATCACAGCAGTAAGAATTGATGTTTCATAATAATAGTGACCATAAGCTAGGCACTGTGCTTCAGTGCTGACCAGAAAGTATGGATAACAGAATATTGAAGGATATTTCTCTCCAATAATGGAAAACACGGAGACAAGCAAATTTCCTTTAATTAACACAATTCATTTTTCTGTAACATTGTATAAACAGACTCAAGAATTATATTTAAGGGCAGGCATAATGGTGTGTGCCTTTAATCCCAGAACTCAAGAGGCAGAGGCAAGAAGATCTCTGAAATTCAAGATTAGCTTCATCTACATAGCAAGTTCCAGGTCAGCCAGTACTACATGGTGAGACCTTTTTCAAAAAACAAAACAGAAGAAAATGAAATAAAACCAATAGAATTGTATTTTAATGGAATAAATACTGAGCTTTACATATTCTCCAACATTTGAATCACTGCATTTTTAACTAAAAATTATAAAACATGTTCATATTTCCAATGTTGAAGCATTCACACAGTTTTCAACACATTTAGTCCCTAAAAGAATATTTACTGTATTTCCTATCATTAATATTAAAGAGTGTTCTGAAAGTTCTATAAAATATAGTGAAAGCAGGACATGAAATAGAAATGAGATTATATATTATCATTGAAGGGCAAATGATTGTGTTCAGAAAAAAACAAAAATGGTAAACTGAAAAGTTATTACATCTAGTTAAACAGTCCCTAAACATACTGGCTAAAAAAGTATACATAGCAGGGCATGGTGGCACACACCTTTAGTCCCAGCCCTTGGGAGACAGAGGCATGTGGGTCTCTGTGAGATCAGGGCCAGTTTGCTCTACATAATGAGTTTCAGGCCAGCCGGGGCTACAGGGAGACCCTGTCTCAAAAAATTAAGGATACATAGAAAAATTAATATATATCACAGTGTCCAAATGAACACAGTAAATATTTAAATATGAATACTAAAAAATCATAAGAAAATAGAAGAAAATCATTATGACTTTCAGTAAAGCATTCTCTCTTAAACATTGTATGTGACTAAATATACCATAAAATAAAGACATTAATAATTTATTTACATATATATATTCTGAGTCTAAATTAATCATCTATGGGTCTATCCATGCAAACATACTCATACATAGTGTTTTATTTACTCTGGACCACCACTGGTATTCTATCACTACAGACTTAATTCTCCTTTGTAGATTTTCATGTAAATATAAAGTTACATGTCTCTCTTTTGTTTCTGGGCTGATTCATTATGTACACATTAAGTATTTATTTTTTATTAAAAAACACACAGGGTAATTATCAATACTATTTCTATACATTGCATATATATGAAGATTGCTACTTTTTATTACTAAGTAGTTCTTCATGGTATGACTTGATCATTGGTTTACCCATTATGATAGATGAACTTTCAAGAATGGCCCCCAATGACCCTCATGATTACAAAAATCCTTTGCTGTTTCAGTGGTTGTAGAGCCCCTGTATATGATGAGATATCAGTCCCATGGTTTTGTTACATCCTGTGACAAATAAGAATTAACCCAGGGAGACCAATTAAAACATAGGATACCTTTAAAAAAATTTTTTTAAATAACTGCTTCACACAGAGATCTAAAACACAAAAGGCATTTGCTTGGGATTTCTGTCTTTAAATATGGAGTAGCCATGATCTTTGGAATGGGGCAACTGGGAAGGGAAAATGCAGTCTTGTAATAAAGCTTCAAGAAGCTGGGGTTTGCCAATAATCTGAATTAACTGAGAAAAAGCTTATTCCCTAGATCCTTGAGTAAAGGGCTTGCTCTGAACATGATCCTGATTTTGGCCTTGTGAAATCCTAAGGAAAACAGTGAGCCACCTGGACTTCTGGACTCTCAATCTATAAACTAATGTACAGGGGCTGCTTTAAGCCACTGGAGTGTGCTGGTTTATTATACTATTCACCTGTCAATGGACATTTGGCTGACTCTGAGCTATTATGTACAAAGCTCATATTTAATATGAATATCATTGTACACACTTGTTTTTTGTTTGTCTTGGGTACATGCATACAGATTTGGTTGCCGATTACTTTCTAGGAGTATTTTTTTTTTCAGTCTAGGAGTATTTTTAAAAATAAAAACCTGATAACTATTTCAAAAGTGGCTGTAGTTTTCCACCTTCCTTTCTGCAATGCAAGAGAGATCCAGTTGTCCCACATATGACAGCACTTTATGTTTTCAGTATTTATAATGACAGACTTTAATGAGTATGATAGAATCATTATTAATTGTATGGAAGCAAAACTTTACCTCTACCCACTTAGAAAATCCAGCTGGACTGGAGAATTAACTGAATAAAACAGATTAACAGAAAAGTTCCAGAGAAAATCTGTAAAAATGCAAAGGGTTTTTTTAAATAAATAATTTATTGAGAATTTCATACATGCATATAAGGTGTTTTGATCAAATCCATGCCCACTCCCTCCCCTCTGACTCCTCCTATATCTCCCCACCACTTTTTTCTGATAACTTCATGTACTCTTTCTTCTTATTTATTTATTTATTTGATTGATTGATTTGTTTATAGGCCTTTTGGCTACTCTAACATTCCCAACTCTAAAGAAGTAACCATAAAATCTTTTTAAGTATTAGATAAATCTCCCAAATATTTTCGATGTATTTGGCCTTTAGAATGGCATTGTGACTTTTAGCCAAGAAACTGGTTACTTTTCTTTAGGATCTTTTTACACTAACTGCCTAGCCAATTCCGACCTCCTGTTCTTATCACACCATTCTCAGAAGAGGTTACCCAAATTGCCAATAGGGAATCGGGTCACAGACCGCTGTGGCTTCTTCCATGTTGAACAGAGACGCAGGGTGAGGCAATTGGAGTACCCCTTCAGTGGGTCTATCTAAAAGACTCCCAAATTGCATAACTCTTATTTCTAAGGGGAAAAGAAAGTCCTCGAATCATAAATAGATATGAAGGATGTAAAGGCAAGAGTAGTTAGCAAAAACATGCAAAGAATTTTATGTCCATGGGAACCCCACAGGAAAATGACAACCTAAAGGAGCTGAATGCATGTATGTTAAACTGGAGACAATAATGAATTTTGAGAATGTGACAAATCAATGGGGTTGGGAAGGAGCAGTTAATCATGAATAGGCAAACATGAAGATGAAAGGTTACTTTATCAAAGTTGGCTTGTATAGATTTTCCTCCATTTCAGTTCCCTGACTTTGGTGATAAGAACGTCTTTCACCTGACACAGAGAGGTCTGTCTTTCACCTGAGAGTTTCTTCTCTGGCTCTCAGGAAGAAAAGGCAAGGTCAGAGTGCCCTTCCTGCATCTGGTATTTTTAAGTACTTTTAAATTAAAATAATCCTTATTAAAAATGACACATTTAGGATTGGCATATTCTGCCCTTTTAAAAATAATTGCTAAAAAAACCCCCATCATTTTCTGCATCTTCTGTGCTCAAAGAACATGTGTATGTCTCCTAACATTTTAATTAAGTATCCAGATATTAAGTCATAAGTGCTACATTGTATAATCTGAACACATTATTTCAAAAGACACATTATGAATACAATTTTCTTATCTTTCAATTTGTTCTGAATCTATTTCTTCAAAAGCACATTTAAATCATCAAATTAATTAGTTTTTTTGAAAATATCTTTCTTTTTAATATTTTTTCATTTATTTTCTATTTGATGTGTATTGCCTGCATCTAGGTAAATGCATCCATGTTATGCAATGCCCATGCAGGTCAGTAGAAGTGTATTAGATCCCTTCCTTTGGCGCTCGAGTTACGGATGGTTGTTAGTGGCCATGTAGGTGCTGGAAATAGAACCCAAGTTTTCTGCAAGAGTAGCCAATGCTTTTAACCACTGAGCCACCTCTCATCCCCAACTGAATTAGTTTTTGAAGTTAGTATTTTACTGCATCTTGTCTTAGAAATATTTGTTCTGAGATCAGTAAATTGTTTTTATTAGAAATTTGACATATTACATAGCTTGGGTGAAATTCAGTATTATCTGTCAGGTTTCGCAGTCAAGACTACAGCATTTTCATCAACGTTTCCCATCTCTCCATGATATACATGCTATATGTGTCCCAGGATCTGTGACTATAATATGCTTTGGTTCTCTTACAGGTTATCTATAAGATGTGGTTAACTTGAAAATAAAGAAATTGTTCAGAGCCCTAAGTTGATCATGTGAACACTTTAAAAGCATAGTTTTCTTTGGTGGAAGATGACGAAGCTATAGATCCACATCAAGGCATTCCTTAACTAAGAGGAAAGAGCCCACAGACCAAGGATTGTAGACTGATGTTCAGGACCTTATGTTGTTAACTTCTTCCTACTTTTCATAAAAGGAGTAAAAGACTCCAAGGGAAAATTTGCTGAGCCAGGCATTGTCGTTCCTAGCACTTAAAGCTGTATTATTGACTGGTTATAGTCTTTGGCAGCTTGCATAGTACCTTTTGATACTATGAGAGCTAGTCTTCAGGTAGGAGGCTTCTAGGTCAGTTCCAGCTCAATCGTTCCAAGTCCTGTGTCTGAAGTATGTCCTGGCTTCAGCAATAGTGACTTATCTTCAAGTTCTGGGAGGCAATTAAGGACTGTGGTGATATCCTGTGGTGGTTTGAATGAAAATGTCTCTGATAGGCTTCAAGTGTTTGAGCATTTTGTCCCTAGTTGGTAGTGATGTTTTGGAAGGCCTTAGAAGGTATGGCCATGCTGGAGGATGTAAGTCCCTTGGGGTGGGCTTAGAGAGTTCTTAAGCCTTGCCAAATCTCCAGTCCCTCTTTCCTTCCTGTGCCTGCTCAAAGATGTGAGTGCTCTAGGCACCTCCTGTCACCATGCCCCTCCCCACCACCCCATGACAGACTCTAATTCCTGTGGAACTGTAAGCTCAAAAAAACTCTTCCTTTTTAAAGTTCCCTTGGTCATGGTGTTTTATCACAGTAACAGAAAGGTAACTAATACATAGCCTATATTTTAGGGGGAGTTTTTGAACTACTCTGACAAACAGCTCAATTGATGCCACTATTTCAGCAACATTTTTCAAAAAATATTTTATTTATTTATTTTATTTTGTATATGAGTGTATTGCCTACATGTATGTGAGTGCACCCGTGTCGTGCAATGCTGCGGAGGTCAAAAGAGGGCTTCGGATGCCTCTGGAACTGGAGTTAAGGATGGTTTGTAGCCACCACGTGGGTGCTAGGAATCAAACCCGGGTCCTCTGCAAGAGCAGTCAGTGCTCTTCACTGCTGAGCCATCTCTCCAGACCCTATTGCGGCAATTTTATCTTGGAAGTAATGAACAGCTGTCTAATTGGACCTAAGGCCTGCTTGATGGGAGGTAATTCATGCATGGTACTGTAAACATAGCCCAGCACACATGTCAGAAGAGGTCATAGAATTTAGAGAGGAACCTACTTCTGTTACTTTCCCAGACAAAAATAATTTCTGAGTTCTAACTATGTATCCTTATACTTACAGACAAATGTACGTACTACCACACATTAAATAAATTTCTTTCTGCAACAGACATAGACTATTACAAAGTTCCAAAACTGGTCAAATGCAGAGAATAAGTAACTGAGATGCCCAGCCCAAAGTGATACATCTGTAATGGAACCTCTGCACCCAAGGCTGAGGGAACATCTCGGAAGAGGGGGGTGTCAAGAATGTAAGAGCCGAAAGGATAGGATACTAACTACTAGTACATTCTAACAGATATAATAGGGAATTTATTACAATGAAATATCCACAGTATTGCAATCTAATGAGATCTAGACTCTGGTATAATGGCAAAACCTGTTGACATCCCTAGGTGGATAGGCAAAATTTCATGTGGTACCACCTCAAGATGAAGAGCCACAGGTGGATGCTGAGGTAGGGAGAATCAGGTTTCTCCAGGCACTAGTTCTCTGAGAGGTTATCTAAACTCAAGTGGGCAGCCCTAAACACAGGTACATAGGAATACCATTAAATTAACTGATAGATATATATATATCATATATATGATATATATATATACACACACACATGTGTGTGCATTTATAAATGTACTCATGTATATATAACAATAATAGTCAATGAAGAGGATAAGAAATTCAGATGGAATTGAGGCGTATGGGAGGACTTGAAAGGTGCTAGTAGGTAAGGTAATAATGCAAAGACAATATTCATGTATGAAAAATTAAAAATAAAATGTAAAATTTTTTAAAAATCTTAAATAAGAGAGTCCAACAGATTTTTTTATTATTATTACAGCACTATTCGAACAAATGCTGGTTCAGAATTCAAATTCCAAATGTTTTTATCCTCTTTCTCACTACATCTCATATGTTCAGTCTATCAAGCTGGATGTGTAAGATGTAACTGTTACAGTCTAAACATTCTGCTTTTATACTATTGCACTATTAGACAATGTAATGAAATATCAAATTGAATTTGGAAATGTAAGAATGTCTAATTAAGGAAAGTAAAGGAAGTGTCTAGAATATCTGCTTTCCACAATACCAACACCTGCAATGGCAATCTTTCTACTAGAACATGAAGTAGGGACACTCAGTGCTCTTCACGCTAACAGTATATAGATAGATCCCTAATATAAATCATTCCCAATGTTTTAAAACATTTAGTCTTATAGACGTTTCAAATTCACCTATGAAAAATCAAGTTTCTTTTGTATGAAGCAAGTAGACTTATAGTTCACTGAGGTAATTAGGACTTAATAATATATAAAATATTTTAAAATGAACAGAGCAAAGGGCATCATACCCACTAAAATTTTATTTTTTTAATTGTATTTTGAAAAATAATGTTTTTCATCTGTTTCATGGCTGATTCTATATGACAAAGTCAAAATATTGTTAATGTATGATATAATTGATAGCATCTAATCTTTTTATTAGCCAAAAATTAGTTTAGAAGGAGTTCATTAATCTTGGGTAGTATGCTCAGTCTTTGGATCGTGCTCTTGATTTTGAAATACGATAGAGTACACATTTCCCTTTTAGTCAATTGCAGGAATATGCTGATGCACTGGAAAATTCTTTGAATATGTTTTTGTTTACTTATTTCTTTTTGAAACTGAAATATATCAACTTGATCTAAAAGCTCTTAAAACATACTAATTTGTATAGTGAAGTACACAAATTTCTTATTTTGATCACATTTCCCTTATATCACATAGGTTTTATGGAATATTTTTATAAAAATATCTTCTCAAACATCCTAAAATTTCAATAAAAAGCAGAATATGATTTATTTCTATTGCCATTAATTACATTTGCAAACACAAGTTCATGAGCTTTCCTTGTGAAAGTCAAATGTGGAGTATCTCAAACTGATGCAGTTTGATTAGTCTCTTTGGGAGTATTTTTTGGGTCTTAGGTCATACGAAGACTGGAACTTTCTCTGGGGAGAAAATTAGTTTGACTTACATAGCAAATTTCATAAAGAAGAACCTGTTATTCAGAAAAATTATTTTATTTAGAAGCAGTGCCTTAGAATTAACAAGCAACAAAATTTTAGGAGCTAGTTTATTATGTTTATGAAATAAGCAAAGATACATGCTTTCTCTCATTCTGTCAGTGACCTTTACCTCTTTGTTGTGTTATCTGATATTCCATTGATGTTATTAAATGAACGATGCCCAAAAGTACATATTAGAAAACCAGAGAAGAAAATTGCTTTCAAATTACATTTAAACTCTTGGTCCCGTTTGTTTTCTGGAATTTAAACCATCAGCATTACTTTTCATCATGATTCTCCTATACTTTGATAACTGATAAGTCTACAATATGCCAGAAGTTTTCTTCAATTACTTTTTGAATTTTCAGATCTAATAAATGATCATTTCTCTTATTATCAACAAGAGTTTAGAAAGGCCCAAATTTTACATTAGTCTTATTTTTAGGTCAGTACTATGCAATTCAAGCAATAGCTTTAAAGTCAGACTTAACATAAAATTTCTATTTAGATAATTCTCAATGACTCGTTTTTTTCAGAGATATACTAATAGCTAACTCTTTTATAAATTTTATTTATTTATTATTTTTATTTTATGTGTATGCGTGTATTGCCTGCATGTAGATAAATGCACCCGTGTCGTGCAATGCTTGCGGAGGACCAAGGAGGCTGAATCCCCTGGAACAGGAGTTATGGGCAGTTGTTAGCTGCCATGTGGATGCTGGGATTCGAACCCAGGTCTTCTGTAAGAACAGCCAGTGTTCTTAAGGGCTGAGCCATCTCTCCAGCCCTATTAATAGCTAACTCTTGGAGCCATAATGAAGGCGATGCTAAATGATGTGTGCTAAATGCCCTTGTATATATAAAGTGTTTGGTGCAACTTCTGACACATGCTGATGTATAAGAAATGAATTCTTATTCACTTTCATCTTCTTTTTGTGTCTTTTTTCCTTCTTTTGAATCTTACAAAGTCCTTACTAAGACAAATTGTGTTTTCAGTAACCTCTGTTAGGCAAAATACTTCATAGATTTGTCTTTAAAGACTTCAGAATGTGCTTTTACATTTTATGTAGTAAGAAGAGGAACCACATTCAGGTGTGAACCATGTTACAAATTTTTATTTCACTCTCATTTTTGTGAAAACAAATGAACAATATTATTCAGTTTATTTATTTTACTTCTGACACTAATTTCGAGATATTTAATGACCTTTCTAAGTCAATTTTTTATTGAGCAAATATTTCCTATAGAAATGTTGATGTCAACTCTTTGCAAGTTTTTGCTTTTACTTTGATGTAACAGTGAAATTTTCTAAATGCATTTTTATAGATAATTTACTAGATAAAGTTATTTTAATGCTAAGATACTTTGCATAAAACATATGTTTGAGTTATGAGGATATTCAGGGGAACAGCTGTATAAGTAAATAAAGTGTTTTTGTAGGAAAAAGGCAAACTAATGATATAGGTTTTCCTCCTGTTAAGAAAATTTGTGTGAGAGAGATGTATCCTTATTCACATCCAAGATTCACTTGTTGTGAGTTCCTAGGCTAATTGAATGACTGAGTAATCTGACAAATAATAAAACAAAAAAAGATTATTCTAGCATATTTCTTCTTTAAAAAGATTTTTGGGAAATACTTCTCTATAGATCTTTTAGAAGTACAGAGATTAATTAATTAATAGTATGTTTGGAAATACACTCACTGAAAATTTATTGAGCCTTGACAATATTACAGATATTGTTTTGGTGCTTTGGAGCTGTCAGTCCCAGTAGCCTGTATGTATTATCAGCCTTATAGGGTTTACATTTTTCAGGAAGATGATGAGATGAGTAATAAGTAATTAATATGACAAACAAGATATGTGTTAATTTAAAAACAAGAAAAAACAGGTAGGGAACCATTGAATATTGTGTATTGCAGTTGGTCAGAAGATAATGGGTATAATTTTACTGTAGAGTGTTCTAGGAAGTCAGCAAATGTTCAAGCTAGTAAGAGTATATTCTGACACATTGAGAAAAGTGTTTTTCAGTTTTTCAGTCATTGTCTCAAAAAGACCAAAAAAAAAACCCTCATAATTTTATTAAGAACAAAAATTTTTAGGGAGTACAAAATATCTTCCAGAGAGTCAAACAGCAATCAAAACAAAATCCTAATCATGCTCTGTGAACTCTTGTACAAAGAGATCATAATCATCGACAATTACAGCCACCTGATATTGACAAAGATGCTAAGAATACTCAGTGGAGGAAAGACAACATATTCAACAAATAGTGCTGAGAAAACTGGATGTCCACATGTAGAAGAATGAAATTAGACCTATAGCTTTCACTCTGTACAAAAATCAACTCCAAAGACCTCAATGTCAAACTTGAAATGCTGAAACTGTTTGAAGAGAACACAGACAGAATACTACAAGATATAGGTGCAGAATTAGACTTTAATCAGGAATTAAAGTCAACAATTGAGAAACAGGAACTCATTAAACTAAGAAGTTTCTGTAGAGCAAAGGAAACAGCCAAATGAAGATAAAGCCCACAGAGTGGGAAAGAATATTTTCCAGATACACATCTGATAGATGATTAATTTATAAAATATACAAAGATCCTGAAAAAATAAAAAATTGTACTAAAAATAAGTGATATTGGTCTAAGTATGTGGCAAAAGTAACTTTATCTTCTTTTAGGGTCTATGATCTCTCCAGCCATGTGTATTAGGGTATGTTTACTGTAGCACACATATGTTCCCTTCTATTGAGTGCCTTAATTCCAATTAGACAGATGTTGATTGCCTCCAAGATAAAAGTTCCACTACTGCAACAATAGAAAGAGTTTGCAGGGTCAGTCATTGTTGCTTATTAGGCTTTAAAGATGGGTAGAACCATTAATTGGTTTTTCTCCCTTGGCAATTTGTATATTATCCTCCGATACCATGAGAGCTATTCTTAAGGCAGGAAGCTTCCAGTTCAGTTACAGATTGATTATTCTAATTCCTGTGTCCAAAGTGTGGCCTGTCTTTAGCAAGAGGGTCTTGCCTTCAAGTTCTGGGAGACGAGAGACAGTGTGTTAGTTCCCTAGACCAGTGAAATTTTTTACCATATTACAAATGTATATCATGATATTTACAGACAAGTGTACTTCTCACCATTCATCAAAGAAGCTTGCTTCTCTTTGCAACACATGGAGACTATTAAAATTTTCTATAGCGACTCATGTACAGAAAATAAATGACTGAGAGGTGCCCAGCACCAAGTGATACATCTACAATGCAGCCTCCACACTTAGGGCTCAGGTAACATCACAGAAGAGGGAGGAGAATGAATGTAAGAGCCAGAGAGACAAGATACTGCCTACTACTTAATGTATTCTAGGTATGATAAGGAAGCCATACCAATGAAATCTCCACAGTACGGTATTGTAACAAGATCTGCATTATGAAAAAAAATCAGTTGATATGCCACAATGAATGGGGGTACATTGTGGAGTCCCAGGTCAAGATGAAGAGCTATAGGAAATCAATGGTTGCTGAGGGAGGGAGAATCCGTGTTCTCCAGGGACTAGTTCTCTGAGAGGTTATCTAATCCAAAATGGACAGCTAGTCATAAGTACACAGGAGCAGCACTACATGAACACAGTGCATTATGTGTGTGTGTGTGTGTGTGTGTGTGTGTGTGTGTGTAACAATAATCAAAGAGGAAAAGTAATTTATAGCATGGACAAGTCTATGTAAGTAAGCAAGATAAAAAATCACAGCATAGATGTGGGGAAGTTGGTAAGAAACTTGTGGTGGTTTGAGTGAAAATGTCCCCTATAGGCTCCAAGTATTTGAACATTTTGTCCCCAGATGATAGCACTGTTTTGGGAGGTTTTAGAAGGTGTGACTATCCTGGAGGAAGCACGTCACTGGGGATGGGCTTAGAGAGCTCGCTCCTAAGCCTTGCCAGATTTCCAGTCACTCTCCTGCTTCCTGTGCCTGCGTGATGATGTGAGAGCTTAGCTTCTACTGTTCCTGCTCCAACCACCTCCAGCCACCATGCCTCCCTGCCATGACAGACTGTAATTGCCCTGGAACCATAAGCTCAAATAAACTCTTCCTTTTATAAATTGCTTTGGTCAGTATTTCTATCACAGCAACAGAAAAGTGAGTAATACAAAACTCCTTAGAAACTATTGGCACCTGATGACTGCTGGGAAGGGAAGATTCAGTCACGTTTCAGTTCAAGGGTGAGATACATAATAGGTTGAGCAGGGAATGAACCTACAACTGAAGGATATTTGGGGACACAAACCTGACTCTATAAGCCTTTATATACATATATGTGTGTGTGTGTGTGTGTGTACGTATGTATGTATGTATGTATGTATATTAGAGTGCAGACATTTGTTGAGGTTTCTGAAGGGGTGCAAATAAGGGAAGGGATCTAAATATAATCAAAACATATTGCATGAATTGAAAAAAATAATTAGAAAAAAATTTTAAAGAGAAATTGAGAAGGATTGTGGGGACATTGAAGTTCATGAGGGCCTGGGAGGGATGGAAATAATTCAAAGACAATACTCATGAAATTCTCACAAATTAAAAAATAAAAATTTTCTATTATGGGGTCGGAGAAATGGCTAAGCTTTTAGGAGCACTGGCTACACTTGTAAAGGATCCTGGTTCAATTCCAGCACCTACATGGCAGCTAATAATCATCTGTAACTCCAGTTCCAGGGAATCCAATGCCCTCTTCTGACCTCTGAGGACATTGCACTACATGGGTGCACTTACGTACATGAAGGCAATCCATTCATACACTTAATAAATAAAATATTTAAACACTTTCCTTTTTTTCTAATGGATAAGGCATGAGGAAAATTGATTGACATTCTCTTTAAAAATTTTATGACCTTGTGTAAACCACTGTGAAAAATTATGTCATGAATATAAATATAGGTATTTTAGTAAAAACATAACTGTGC